>NW_015548231.1:553208-556906 GCF_001515605.1 Sinocyclocheilus anshuiensis | reverse complement strand
AATGAGGAGATGGCGAGTCAGGATCGTCATCATCTTTGCGATACGGACTCAGAAAACACTAATTTATTAATAAATAATTCAAATATCTCCTTACTATTTCCCCCCCGACACATTCATGGTAATCACTTTTGCTGGGGCTTTGCGGCACACTTTAGCCTATTGCGTGCTTTTTTTGCTGTCGTGTGCAAGGATATGTTTGCAGATTCTGCACTGCACATGACCAATTGACTCACTGTTTGCCGTGGTAATCAAAACTCTTCCAAAATGCAGCTTTTCCCAAAGCATTGGGAACTTTTAGTAACTCCCCACGCTCCAACTTTTCCCTGATGCTCTGCATGGTCAGCTGTCACCTGTATGCTAATGCGTGCGTATATACGTTGTGTATTGCATAGGCTATGTATAATATGCCTATTTATAATATAATCAATATAACAATATTTCATACAGTAGCCTATGTGTGCTCTGCACGTATATGGGCACAATAAAAGGAGAGAAGTTAAATGAGCCCGAGTCCGACCCGAGCCTGATCTGTAAAAAAAAGCCCGATGGGCTTGCAGGCCTCTACTCTGTGGTGAAATAGACAGACTTCTGTTTTATCGCAACTTTTAATATGCTTTTCCCCTGTTCTATTTTTATATTAGCTGTCAATAGTGAACGGTAGAGGACGAGGTCTCCTGAGGCCGGTGAAACAGCGTGGGGGAATGAGGACAGGAAGCAGTTTGACTGTTTGACTGAGGGAGAAATGTGACCTTTGTTTCCTGATAATACAGTGTGAAGCACAAAAGGTTTTACACCAATCACATGCTACAAATTCTGTCTCTCAACACCATTGATATCCCACTGTACAGAAGACATAGACATATTAACTCCCATACACCATTTCTAATACACATCTGTCAATATGTAAATAATCTTATCTATTCATTTGTTAAGACCACTGTTACTAGAAGTGACAATCTGCTGTGCTGCAAGTCAAAACTTTAATACAGCATCTTAAAAAATTCTATTAATCTCTAGGGGGAAAAGATGCATTGTGTCTTTCATCTTGTTCACAGATCAACAATTAAACAATTGTGCAGACACAACGCAAGAACACCTCCTGTGTTAGATGCTGTTTTAAAATCATGAAAAGGATGCATTATGATGTACATCAGAGTGTAATGAATTAAGGAAAATGGAAGGACTGGTTTCTATGCACTGGTTGTAGATTGGAAGCAGATGAAGCTTGGTGGTTTAATTTAAGTCCAGCATACGTCCCCTGATTTGTATCATAAAACATATGCATGGATAAATAATTTGCATTAAGATAAAGCACATGCATTCAGAAAGTAGAATAGCTGAATTTTCTTTTCATGCTTTCATTTCAACTCATCCTGTAACCAACCATTCTTAATGCTTAAACAAGATTTAAAATAAATAAAAGAAAAACCACCAGATAAAAGTGCAGGGTTTTTTGGTCATTTTTATTTATTTATTTTATTTGCCTTTATTATTTACCTTATTTGACTATTATTTTTATAATAAAGGCAATTATTATTTAAAAAAAATTTTTTTTTATAATTATTTGCCTTTATTATTTACCTTATTTCTATACACAGTGACGGAGAGATGAGACAGGAAATGATAAGAGACACTAGGGGGTTGGGATCGGGAAATGACATAAGTCAAGCTCACTCGGGTGATCTGTATATATGCCGCCATGCTTGCAATCCCCATCAGAACATGTCTGATAAACGTTTATAACTCTTTGGTGAATGAGTTGACTACAGTGAACAGACCTTCAAAGGCAATTTTTAATCATTTATATGTGTTACTGTGTTTTATTACAACATAAATTTGAAACCGGTAACAAGAGTGTTGATGCAGCAGTACATTTGGGTTTATTTGACTGATTTATTACATTCAGAACTATTTTTGTAGGTTAATAATTTTAAAAAGGCATATTTTTTTGCTTATATAATGCCATAGACTTACAGTGTGTCACTCTTTTAAAATAATTTTTAATTTTGAAGAATAAAAAAAAAAAAACATTATATTCTTGTTTTGATGAAAGAAGAAACAATAATCTTCATAGGGCCCAGCCAAAATCTGATTTATTTGTTTTTTCCAAATCAATATTGATATTTATAACAATATTGATTTACTACTAATGAAAAAATAATAAATTTACAACAAAAAGCATTTTCATTTTTAAAATGCAATGTTTGAAAAGATGCTGCACAACAAAACTGTATAAATGAAAACATGAAAAATATCTTGGCTGCATGGCATTTCTTAAAAATATTATTATTATTATACTTTAAGCATATTTTCATATTCAATAGTACTGCATTTCTGTCATAATTTCTTCAAGTTAAACCTAACTTTTATTTTGTCAGCTTGTCACAAAGATCTTTGAGTTTGATGAGTTAAGGCGACGTTCTGACCTTCAGAATCGCACCGTGTACGCCCGCCTTTAGAGTGTGTATGACAGTTTTTCACAAATGAAAAGTGTGTGAATTGACTCTCAGAGCAACTCTAAAGGAACACACAAACACGTCAGTTGGTCACTCTTTTGTTTCTGTGACATTTTATTAACAAAACGCCGTCTGATATTGGGAAGATATGGCCATGATGCTACATCTCACACTTCCTCCAGCACCACAGAAGACCTCGCACAGCACACTACTATAACAGCAGGCTCGAAATACCACACACACTCCAAACAAACTCAACTGCTGTGATTTCCTCAATCTCACCCCTTACATTGCCTCATTTCCCATAAACTGCTGAGGTCGACTGCCTGAGGGTAACAAGTTCAGAAAGAAATGCAATCTCTTCGGGAGCACAAGTGGAACCGAAAAATGTTGTTTGGGCAGCAGAGACAGAGAAAAGCAGCTTTAGGTTCAACAAACTGTCTTTTGTGCAAATAAGGATGTACACAACAACAGACACAGGGAACGTTGTGGTTACACTGCTTCTCTTCTTTGTTACTGCTCAGCTGAATAGAGCAGCGAATGAAATGAAGCAACAGAGAGCTACAAGACAACAAACCCTAAATTCACAAGACCCAAACTTCTAACTTGCATAAGACAGTATGCTAGCTTAGCAGACTAACTGAATTGCTTCTTAACTAAGTTAACTGAAAACAGAGACATTTAGCCTATGTAACTATTTGTGACTAACAATTAGGGTAACAAAGGGATGGAAAACTAACAGTAAATTACCAGAAACAACCCTCTACATTGCGAGTAAATCACTCGCATATGCGACTAAATCTTCACTCTGGGCGACTAAATTATGTCTAATATTAGCCAATTGCTAATAAATTCTCAGATTTTACTCGCCAGTGTGTGAGTTGGAGGCTAAGTATAAGTTTAGCTCAGATATATTTTCTCTCGCTGAACACTCTCTGACTGAGCGCATCAGAGTTTCACTCGCCGCCAAGCGATCTGTGCTGTTTTTCAGTTCATCTGAAAGGATGTGCAACGCACCTGTATTTAACGTACCATAAACTCTAGTGTGAAGGCGCACGACTCGCCGTCGCTTTGTTTCACACACACGCAGCGAGAGAGGGAGATAGGGAATTGACGCACGACATATGCGCGCTACATGTAAACGATATTCTTTGTTCTTTTGGAATTCTTCAGCTTTTAAGAACTACCGCTTTCTCCGCTAGTGGGCGGAACTAATGCGCAAACGACAATCTCATTGGCTGG
>NW_015548231.1:549660-550971 GCF_001515605.1 Sinocyclocheilus anshuiensis | reverse complement strand
TTTTTTTTTTATTGTAGAGAGTGTGTTAATTTGTGCAATGATAACCTACCAGCAATGTAAATTATTTTTTAAACATATTAGAATGAGTACATTACAATATAAATTTATTAGAACAAGTACATTATTATTTATGGGCTTAAAAACAAGATGCAAACAATCAGAATATTGTACCTGGTGGGGAGTGCACACATGAAACATGAAACATATGCCATTACCTATATTGTACTGTGGTACAGTTATGGAGGCCCTTCATTAGTCAACTGCCATATGTATCGCATCGTGGCCTCTGTATCGTGATACGTATCGTATCGTGACTTTGCTGGTGATACACAGCCCTAAATTATATGATTCATTATACTGATTTATTTGTGAATATTTCAGGTATAATATCAATAAATTATTTCAATTATTCACTGATTCCACTGCAATAATGCTGCAAGCTTCAACTCTGAACTTTAAGAATCAACATCACATAGCCATAATGAAAATTGTGACTGATCAGGAAATTAGTAGAAAAATGAACAAAATAATGATTAAGGTGGATTTATTTATTGGCCATTAACTTCATTCTGAAGATTAGATTACAATGCAAATAAAACAATATTTTAAAAATGGAACAAAACAGAAACTTCAAAAAAGTTCTCAGCAATCTAAACTGAGATAGAATTAAAAAAAAATAAAAATTAGAGTGAAAATAAAAAATTACAATTAAAAAAAAACGCTTAAATTGAAAATAATTTAAAATAAACATGAATCAATTGAATTGGGGAAAAAATTTGGGACAAACAAGTAATAAATAAAGTGGAGCAATAAATAAAAAGTGAAATGTGGGCAGATAAATACACGGAATTGTTAAAAAAAAAAGGCATCATGCATAACTTTACCTGGCTCAGAACTAGACGTGCCGGTATTCGGTAATGCGATATATCACGATAATAAATATGCACGATATTGTTATCGTTAGAGATGCACCGATTGACTGGCCAGTGATCGGAATCGGCCGATTTTTCACCGATCCGGGCCGGTCAGTCTCACGTCTTGCCTATTCCGAGCTGATCCTTTTATTGCCAACGGCGCCGGCAATGACGTCACAGCCACGCGCACACTCACAGTCGCGTGTAAACATGTTGTTTCGCGTGAGAACGATTCTAATTTTAATTGCATTCAATGTAAACGGCGCCTGATAATGTATTTATGTCGTGCCAGATGAGGCTTGTACAGCCTGAGTGAGTGTGTGTGATTGAGACAGCACACACAAAGTAACTCACAGAAATTTATAGATGCATACTGCGGTAGAAAAAAAAAAAAGAC
>NW_015548231.1:535382-549649 GCF_001515605.1 Sinocyclocheilus anshuiensis | reverse complement strand
TGCAATGTGACACTGATTTTATACAATAGTATTTCAATAAACAAGAAGTTAAAATTAAGTGACTTAGATTTTAGACAAAATATTGACTGTTTTTGCTCAATTTAGCTGATGAAAACAGTTCAGATCAAAGCCACAGCAGAACTGTTGTGTGTCTCGGAGCTACACACAGCAGTGTTTCGTTACTGAATGAATCCACGTTTTTGAATGAATCGAGTGACACTTAATTATGAATAACTGATCAAATTGAATGCCTTGTTGCTTGATTTTAGTGTTCTGTTTCTTTTTGTGATTGACTTTGTACCTTCAAAAAATATTTTTCAGTTATTCTTTAAAAAGGTTGTTTAAAATAAACAAGAATTTTAATAAAGCATGATGTGAGCTTAATGGGAACAGGGGTGTGCTTAAAGGGTACAAAAATGCATGTAAATGATGTATATCTTAATTGAAATGCTTTTATCATTTAAAATAAAATTAAATATTTTTGTGTGAGAGATTAATATTTTATTTTAACAACTTTTTGTACTGAAACCAATATCTTGTGCACTAAAAATGTCTCAATGTAGATTTTGCTGAGCTTAATAGGTTTGTTTACCCTATTTTCAAACTTTTTTTACATTTTAATCTTAATAATTTGTAATATATAATTTTTCACGGTATTTAGAAGTGCCCACGATTACAATATCGTGCATATTCATTACCGTGATATATCGCATTACCGAATACCGGCACAAGTCTAGTCACACATTACATTAGGGCTTCATTAACATGAGTTAGCCTAATTCATTAGATAAACTGCCAATGAAAAATTCTTCTAAACATTCATTAATCTTAGGTAATTCCAATATTTAATAACACTGTTAAAATCAGAAGTTGCAACTGGGTTATTTAATGAGCTAACATGAACTAAGAGTTGTATCTTTTAATAAAAGATTAATAACTTCTGTAGCAAATGTAGCTATTGCTCATTGTTAATGTTAATGCATATACATTCTGAACAGAAATGTGTAATTCAGAGCACGTGTAAGTCAATAACTCATGATTGTGAAATTTATCAAATCACCACACCTCAAAATCAAGATAAAATCAAAGTGAATCACTGTTTTCCTCCCAATCCACACCAGAAGCGGGTAAACTATATCGCTAATATGACAATCACCGCAAACATCCAACATTGCTACGCTTGCAGTGCAGATTATGTGTAAAGAGTGCACTTGTAGTATATTCAGTCATTTCCTTTGGGAATAATGCCACATAAAGTGATAATCAGATGGTCTTGCGGTGCCAGAAGGACAACCTCACAAACAGCTCTGGAAAAGATCCTGTCTAGAATGCTGTTCAGAAACAATAAAAAGGCAGTAAAGACTGGCGTGAACTCCAAGTGAACCTTTGTAAAATGCATTCAAATTCCAACGACGCCCTTGGGCTATATAGAGCGACCCAAACCAATCATGTTCAACACTGCTAACTATTAATGAGATAACTCTCTGGCTCAGTCAGAGCAGCAAATGGTTAAACCATTAAATCCAATCTAACTGAACGGTGTAGCCTGTAGTCGTTTCCAGCTAAAATATGAGTCCTCTATCTATGATATTGCTTTCTCCAGTGAAAAAGTTGACTTCTGAAAGGGAAATGTGCACAGATCAAGCACCAATTACAAAAGAATATAGTTTTAAACAAATATGTTGGTAGATTTTAATGTGAGAGGACAACAGGGAATGGACGTTTTCACTGGAATGAAGCGTTATTATGGATTATGGAATTTTGGCCAGAAGTGACGAATTACAGTTAAAAAGCCTTAATTATGAATTTGTTATTACAAACACGCAGCATTTCACTTCACCAGACATTAATTGATGGACTGGAGTCGATTTAGCCTGCTTGTGAATTATTGTGATATTGCGTTTGGACTCTCATTCTGACGACACCCATTCACTGCAGAGGATCCATTGGTGAGCAAGTAATGCTACATTTCTCCAAATCTGTTCTGATGAAGAAACAAACTCAACTACATCTTGGATGGCCTGAGGGTGACTAAATTTTCAGCAAATGTTTATTTTTTACAACTATTCCTTAAAAAAAAGTCTAATATTTGATAACTAATATTGTACCGACATATTGTGCAACCCTAGGAAAAGGTGCCAAAAAGTCACGTTATGAAATATTAATACAAAGTAACCCCACAATTATCGGACAGTTTCAGTTAATAGCATAAACTAATTATGACTAAGGAACACAAGTACCAAGAGGAATGATTCCACTTCCATGTGCACATGTGGAGATAGGATTCACTTCATAAATTAGCAGAGCTGCACTTGATTTGACATCTGCACCGCTCTGAAGACCTGACATGGCATGTGAATCCAGATGAAACGTGTTGACCTTGTGCTGCTCAATCTGCTCAGCACTATCCTGCTGCTGGTATTTAGTCTACGCCACACTGACACACCAGAATGTCACACAACATCTCTTCCACAAAGGCAAGTTCAAAACCTCTGCTGTGCCACAGGTTAGCATGGGGTCACAACCGTAGCGCTCTTGGCAGTCATGTTGCAGGCCAGGTGGAGAGAGAAAAAGCGAGTGATAGTGAAAGGGAAGGAGAGAGGGGGGCATGGTGCTTTACGTAGATTTGAATCAGCAGGTTCATGTAGTCGAACTGTGGTCGGCTGTTTGAACGTGGAGTCCGGCTGTAGTCAAAGTAGAGCAGAGGACTTACTGCCAAGTAACACATGCTGAAATCCAGCCTGTATTTACCAACACTCATGAATCGCCTAGCAACACCAGCAAAATACCACAGTAGGAAAAAATTGGGAGAAAAAAAGGTAGAACCAAGAAGAAGTAAATTTGTCCATTTAAGTACAAAACGTACCCGGTTGATGCTGAGACTCAACAGAGCTCTCTGATATGTTACTGAATCACACAGAGATTATTTTCAGCCAAAAAAGGCTACAGTACAAGGTCTATTTTAGCAGACAGGCCTATCACAATCAATCCAAACTCAAATAACCTGTCAAATGATTCCTTTAAATCGTCTTTAAGGGTTTTAGTTTACTTTAACCAAGTGCACACTATAAAACCGAAGCATTGAAGGGAAAGTTCAGATTCACGTCACTCCAGTCCTGTATGACTTTCTTTCCTTTTTGGAAATAAAAGATATTTTGAGTGTCAGTCTTTTCTGTCTATACAATGGAAGTCAACTGTCTCCAAAACAGGTTGGTTACCAACATTAATCAAAATATCGTATGTGATACTCTCCAAAATGGCGCCAGGGTGACGCGGAGGAGACGAATTGTTGAATAAAGTCGTTATTTTAGTTTTCTTTGCACACAAAAAGTATTTTCGTAGCGTTGTAAAATTGTGGTTGAACCCCTGATGTCACATGGATTATTTTAACAATGTCCTTGCAACGTTTCGTAGCCTTGATCGTGTTAGGATCCTTGCTGTCTATGGGAGGGTCACAGAGCTCTCGGAATTCATCAAAAATATCTTAATTTGTGTTCCGAAGATGAACGAAGGACTTAGTTTGGAACGACATGAGGGTGAGTAATTAATGACAGAATTAACATTTTTGGGTGAACTATACCTTTAACTTGGTAGCTCCTAAAAAGAATTTAGACTGTGATTGCCATTATAAATTGACTCTAAATGTGGAACTTTGAGCAGTCTTGATTGTTACATTTGGATTTCAGTTCTAAGAAAATGTGCAAAACGTTCATATATGTACTTGAAATGTGATCTAGATCAGTTGCTTGGTAGCTTGGACCATCCTGAGCTGAGATATTGGAGTTTTTGTAAACATCCGAATAACAAAAATTTGTTGTGGGCCAATGTCAGCCACTGTGGTTAAACCAAGTAAAATGCAAAAAAATAAAATAAAAATGGTGGTTTTGCAATACCAATACACAGAGGGCAATCACACAAAAAAAGGAGAAAAATTAAAAATGGCCAAGCAACCAGTTTTCCAATTTTTTGACCACTTGCGATGGACTGAACCCATGTTGTCTGGTGACATGTGAGGGAAAAAAAAAAAAAAAACTTTCAGGATTGTAATGGAGTATTTTATTCCACACAGGGCTTCAGTCTTACAGTGTACACTTTGCATTAGACGAATATTAACTCAAAAAATCTCCAACATGTGATCGGTTTCACAAAGGCGAACAATGACGTCATCACTCAACAGCCCACATTCTGACAAGCACAAAACGCAACATGCTGTATCACTCCAGCACACAATAGCAGTCTTGACACTTCCATGAGTCATAAGGCGGCCGCCTAGACCATCCAGCAGCCATTAAGACAGTTACATAACACCATAAAACATCCATTTATACAAATAGAGTCCCCTGTATAACTTTACCACATAATCTGTCCATAATCGGCAGCTGAAAGGCTTGACATTGTTGTCAGCACATATGACGAAGAATCTTATTCAGCAAGACACTGACTGGAATGAAAATGTCCCCTAAAAAGGTAACAATGGGAGTCTCAGAGCGTTGGAGAATGGGAAATGATAATTGTGCGAATTCATTGCCAAGCAACACGATATCAATTCACAGCAGGATGACAGAGCAGCATTCTGAATTGAGGCTACGTTTACACAACAACGATGTAGTCAAAAAACGGAAAAGTTTTTCCCTTGCGTTTTTAGAAAGTTTCACGTATACACGACAACGTTTTCAAAACGATTTGCGTTTACACGTCCGCGAAAATTGCCAAAAACGCTGTATTACGTATGCCAGGCCAGTAGTTGGTGCTGTCACCTTGTTAGTAAACAGTACCTGTAGGGAAGTGACGATTAGCACTTTGTGGGTGGGAGCTCCGTCACTAAAATCACCACACCGACTGTTGCTCTACTCCTCATTCATAGTGATAGCAGCTTTAGCTGTGTTAGCAAACTCTTGAGCAGCAACAACACTACCATGTACTCCGCCATTGTTGTGCATGTTTGTTCGCGTTTGTCTTTAAAATCGACACGTACTGCGCATGTCTACATACCTAACACGTACTACGCACGCGCATGACATCACCATTTTCAAAGATTCCCATACTGGGTGTTTACACGGAAATGATAATGGTGGCGTTTTCAAAAACTTGCACTTTGAAACCCGTTTTCAAAATTATGAGTCCCCAAAATGCTTTTGTCGTGTAAACGAAGAGGCAAAATGCATAAAAAGTTTACAGCTTTTGGCTGAAAATGTACCCCGCCATAGTTGTGTATGTTTGTTCACGCTTGCCTTTAAAATCGACACGTACTGCGCATGTCTACATACCTAACACGTACTACGCACGCGCATGACATCACCATTTTCAAAGATTCCCATACTGGGTGTTTACACGGAAATGATAATGGTGGCGTTTTCAAAAACTTGCACTTTGAAACCCGTTTTCAAAATTATGAGTCCCCAAAATGCTTTTGTCGTGTAAACGAAGAGGCAAAATGCATAAAAAGTTTACAGCTTTTGGCTGAAAATGTTGTCGTGTAAACGGTAATTTTTGAGTCGCAAACATTATGTGTAGGGCTGCACGATAAATCGCATGTAAGATGCGCGTTAAATATCGCATGCGATTTATCGTGCAGCCCTAATTATGTGTGAGAAATGTTCCACAGCACAAAGAGAGGGATAAAAGAATTATCACGAAAACAGATCCATGATTATCTGACCTTTAGCCTGCTGAACATGGATTTGTTGGGAAAACAAACTGAAAATAATGTTTCAAACATACAGTTTGAGTAAAAATCTTATTTAAATTTCAATCACATTAGGGTTGCACAATTTGGTCACAAATAGTGATTTTATCAATTATCGCAATTTGAACTTTTTAAAGCATAACGCTGCTTTAATAAATTCTCAAAATAAAATCACATTGCTTTACTATAAATGTAACAGGACATTTTTAACAGTGTAAGGGAAGGGATTTTAACAATCAATTCTAACCAAAAGTACTAAAAATCAATGCATAACTAATTTGCACTGTTTGCGATATGGATATAAGAAATGATTTGAGGTACTATTGTGAAGAGGTGTGCTACTACCTTAAGCGTCCAGACTCTTGCTCTCCTTGTTTCCTGACAGGTTAATGAGCATTGCAAGCCAACTTACTGCCAAATCAATCCTGACCATAAACTGATAGCAGTCTGTGTACATTTCAAGCAAGTGTAGAGTAATGCCATGCATCCAGCAATGCTTTTCTTTCATAATGTGCAACTGTGTTTGTCACCATTATGGGAATGCAAAACAATCTACACAGAGTAGCCGAGCAACCCTGGCAAAGATTTTGGGAATTTATTGCAACGTGAACACAAAATGCAAATAATATCTAATAAACCTAATGATGTAGAGTAAAAGTTTCTGATTGCAACTACTTTGCTTGGCCATGCTTGTGTTCTGGGTTCGACAGTTAAACCTGGGCACTAATGCATAAAATTCCAGACAATGTCCAGAAAGCTGCTGGACAGTTTTCCAAGGAATGTTGTAATGAGAACAATGAGGCAGGGCTTGCTCTCACATTCCTCACTCATTAAAAACTGCACAAATAATACCACAAAGAACCAAGGACGGAATTTACACGGTCACACCAGCCATGTTAGTAGGCTGCCTACATGAACAAAAGTAGTTACAGATGGCCAGAAGTGTTGTCATCCAAAACAAGCTGTGGTAAAGCAAGTTTGTTGGTCTAGGATTCTTAGCCACATAGTATTAGAAAAACAAGGGGCAGAAGATGTTTAATTGTAACCTGTTTCAAGACGGATACAGCTTTGTAAGCTGGGTTACTGGGTCAAAACCACACCGTTTCCTCTACATGTTTTTCAAGACAGTAATTTTCTGCAGGCCTACACTACCATTCAAAAGTTTGGGGTTGATAATTAAAATAAATTCTTGTGTTTTAAGTTCATTCACATCACAAATGAGTATGATCACAAACAGAAATATAGTAAAATATTACTACAATTAACAAATTGTGTTTTCTATTTTAATATACTTAGATATAATGTAATTTATTCTTCTCATGCAAAGCTGAATTTTCAGCAGCCATCACTTTACTTTCACTTTGATCAATTTAATTAGGGCTGAACGATTAATTGCATTTGCGATAATATCAGGATATGAAAAAACGCGATTTTTCAACCGCAGAGGCTGCGATTACACTCGGTCACGTGACATGCGAGAATAAAGAGGTGTTCGACTTGAAGATCGATCAGTGTATGACATCAAAGTACGGCGAGAGAAAGCATAAGGAGACGTCCGCTCTCTTATAGCTCTCGTGGTACTTTGATGACACACACCGATTGGTCTAAGCTGCGCTGCTTCAAGTCGAACACATCTAAGCAGTCTTCAGAGGAAGCACACCCATCGGTCTAAGCAGCGCTGCTTCAAGTCGAACACATCTAAGCAGTCTTCAGAGGAAGCATCAAGTTGGCACGCTACAGTGTTGCCAAGTCTGCGGTTTGGGAAACCCCTCCAAAAAACATGCATTTTACCCACTGGAACACTATTTTTACCGGTGGAACCCCCTCGAAACGTGATTGGGCTAGTTTTAAGTAGCAATTGGGCGGGTTTTGTTGTGAAAACCTGAACGCAACCAATGTTGCCAAGTCCGTGGTTTTCCCGCGGAATTGGGCTACTTCAACACTGTTGCCGCGGGTTGAAGCGACCTCAATAACGTGACATTTAGCCATTGGAATGCGAATTTTAATAGGGGAACCCCCCAAAAAAACGTGTATTTTACCCCACAGAACACGATTTTTACCGGTGGACTCCCCTCGAAATGTGATTGGGCTAGTTTTGAGTAGCAATTGGGAAGGTTTTTTTGTGAAAACCTGGCAACCCTGGCACGCTACACGCGGAAATGTTTGAAAGCGTAAATATGAACGTACTTCAAATCGGCACATTGAAATTACTCAAGCAGTAACAGTGTTACGGTGCATTTCATTACTGAAGACTTCGACCTTAAGATAATATATATAATAAGGTAATATATTGCTATATTCTTATTTATTTATTTCAAGTCTGTCTAAAGTTAACAGACAGTGTTTAAATGTGCAGTCCACATGTTTACATATGTTTATTAAAGTGACTTTGAATTACATAAAGTAGTGTGGTAAAGCAACAGATTTGTTTTTGTATTTCTGCAATCTACTTTAGTTTGTGTGATTTGTTACTGACTTTCATATTAATGTTTACGCCAGGCTTATTTGTCAGTGCTTTATGTTGTCATAATTATTACATGCTTACAAGGTTGGAAGTTCAACAAACCAGTCAATATACTACTGTGATTGTAGGCCTAGTTGTTAAATAAGAATGTCATTCATATCAATTCATGCATCACTTAATTTCATCGTAACATATAGGCCAGGCCTACAAAAAAGAACATTTATGTTTAATCTATCTAATACTGTGTTGGCCATACTAAATGATTTATAGCTTGTCTTTGTTGAATACAGAACATAGAGCTTTAAAAAATTATTAAATATATTTATAAAATCGCAATCGCAATATTAGTAAAACAAACAAAAAAAAAACATCGCAATTAGATTTTCCAAATTAGTTCAGCCCTAAATTTAATCCTCAATTTAATCCTTGCTGAATAAAATTATAAATTTCTTTCCCATAAAAAAAAAAAAAAAAAAAGTGTTGACAGACCAATCCTTTTGAACAGTAGCGTATATAGTGGCACAAGTACTTTACTCAACTTTATATTCTTTTTCTTTGATGTAAAACTAAAAGTTAATTATTTAATATCTTGGAAGCCCTTTTTGTTAATGACTGGGTTTGTCAAGTGGAGAACTTGTCAGAACTTTGAACTTTTTTTT
This sequence comes from Sinocyclocheilus anshuiensis, assembly GCF_001515605.1. Lineage (NCBI taxonomy): Eukaryota > Metazoa > Chordata > Actinopteri > Cypriniformes > Cyprinidae > Sinocyclocheilus > Sinocyclocheilus anshuiensis. The sequence continues at coordinate 540,840 of NW_015548231.1, read as the reverse complement.
TGTAAAATCTGCCAGTCGAAAGTGCCATACAGACATGCTGGCAGCCAAATAAGCATGCTTGACCGAAAGAGAGGAAAAAAAGATGATCTAGGCATGTCATGTTTTCAACGTGTGCACTAATAAAAAATATGGAATCAATCAACAAAGCCTGAAATGAACTATAGAGACTGCAAAATGGGAAGAGCTTTCTCATAATGAAAATATGAACACAAATGCCCACTCTTCTTATAATCCATTCATTCCGCGCTGGATAAAAATCAAGTGTCATCTATGTTTTCCTCACAGCATATTCACAGTTTCACTTGAATGCCAGCAATTTATGGTGACAATGCCTCCAGTAATTAGAACATTGAACATTGGATCCCTGCTTATGAAGAGAAGGATAAACGATCTACTTCATCTAAATCTTGAATTGGATAAGCGCCGCAAGCAAGTCACTAAATGATTCATAGATTCCTGACCGCAAACTCAGTCCAGCTACTGTCTCCCTGTGAACAGATGTCAGAAAAGAGCTGAGATGCTTGAATGAAACTAATCGCGGTTATACTTGTACAACAGAAGTAGGAGCAACAAAAGAAGAACTAGGAATTATTTGAGAGACCTAAAGATGATCTTGATCAAACCTTCATTTAACCAACAAGGGGAAAAGCCTTTCTATTGTGGCGACTCTCACTTCACATTGAGTTCTGGGCAATGAATCAGAGTGATACCGCCTCCACAACCATCTGAGGCGATTCCTTCACTTCCTGAACCCAGCCGGGCACAAAGGAAGCCTTGTAACGCAGCACTGTGGCATCACTGGTCTACCGGATTCATGGTGAAACACAGAGAGTGAAGGCTGGGTAGGCCTTATCCAAAAACTGATGGAAGAACATTTCCTTTTTTTCAAAGAAAAGTATGATCTGGATCGGTATAGAAGGGCGACATCATTTTGAGGTGACAAGAGTGTAATGTGCCCAGGGCAGATGTGCAGAAGTCACACACTTAGGTGTACCCTACCATTCAAAAGTCTGAGGACAGTAAGATTTTATTTGAAAGAAATAATTACGTTTTTTCAGCAAGGATGCATTACATTGATCAAAAGTGGCCATGAAGACATTCATAATGTTACACAAGATTGATTACAAATAAATGCTGTGCTTTTGAATGTTCTGTACAACCAAGGGGAGTGAAGGAAGGCCTCCTGTAGCGAATCCATGCGTTTTTGTCAGAAAAATGGGGAATGTCGTATGAGGTCAGCTTTGCGCATGCGCCGCTCAGAAGTGACGCACGCGGAAACGCAGCGGAGAGATCAAAACAAAAAAACGGTCAAGAATTAGAAGTACAAAACGAGGATTTGTAAAGAAGAATGTCGGAGGATTTCGATAAAAGCCAAGAGGAGACTGGTTTTCCTTTGCTAAAGTAAGGAAACTTTGCTTCCTTAAACAACCTCATGAGACTAGCATATCTCAGAGCCGCACGCGCGACGCATACATCCTACGTCATCCGCCGGAACGCTTCCGCATACGACAGTCAGCAGAAGTGAGACAAAAGTGTTTATTACGTTTGAAATATGGATATTTTTCTGACAAAAACGCATGGATTCGCTACAGGTAGCCTTTATTCACTTCCCGGAGCCGTGTGAGGGATGTTTTATTACAGATGCGTGCTTTATTTAACGTGTTTTGGACTGTTGAACAGAAACACCCGCCCACTACAATGATAGAGCTTAGAAGTGCCAGGACAACTCCGATTGGATTCGTCTGAAAGAAGAAAGTCATATACACCTAGGATGGCTTGAGGGTGAGTAAAACACAGGTTTATTTTCATTTTTAACCCTTTAATAAATGTAGTATTTTTACGTGTTACATAAAAAAAACTGCAAAACTGACACAAATAATTTTATAATAATATGAAATTAGCCTACATATATATAAATTTATACATAATATCTAATAATCCACTAGTTAATCATTGTGACACATGCCTGCTGCATACAGGTGGGCCCTTCCATTGGCTAGGCATGTATCTGCATTTTTTACTGCTATAAAATCCAGACACATTGCCGGGCTCTGACATAACATCGGCAGAGAAAAGGCACAAGACAGAGCAATTGACAGCTCCAAATGCAGAAGTAAAAGACAGGGAGCGTGCTTTCGCATATAGTCAGACAGAGCCATTTTACACTTGACTCAGTTCAAACACTAGGGGTGTCGAAAATATTCGCTTCTACGATGCATCGCGGTGCAGATGAGGACGATTCGGTATCGGTTCAGTAATAGACCATAGCCGATTATAATGTACTGACGCTTTTCTGACGTCATTTGTCGCATACGTGCTTTGTCGCGGTAGCATACATTAGGCGCGTTCGGCTTGAAGCGCCGCTGCGCAGCATGGTCAGTGTATGACATCAAGTACCGCGATAAGAGAGCAGACGGATCCTTATGCTTTCGAATCGCTCTCGCGGTTGATGTCATGTACTGATCATTCTGCGCAGCACAGCTTCAAATCGAACATGCCTAATGGCGGAGGGAGGCGAGACGCGAGTGCAAGTAATTAAAAATGCTCCAAATACTTTAAAAGCCGACATCTGTGCACATTTCGGCTTTTATGAACAACCTTGTAAGCACGACCTGGAGAAAACACACGCTGTGTGCAAATCATGTCACGCACAATAAAATATGCAGGGGGTAATACCACTAACTTGAGAAACCATGTCAGGTACAGTTCATATACCTGACTGCTTGTATTTATTGACAAAATTGTATACATGAAGTAAAATTGAGGATACAGTGCATCGTCGATGCATTGTGATGCATCGTGCTATCGAATTGAACCGAATCGATGACATGATGATCATAATCTAACCAAACCGTGGGACCAGTGTAGGGTCACACCGCTATCAAACACCATACATGGTGTACATACACCATATCATACACCATACATACACTCCGTTTAAAAATTCCATTTACCAAATATTTTCAACACAAGCACTGCCTTCAACCCTGCCAGCCACAGTCTTGTATAACTAGAACTCATTTACTGGGCTCATTATGGCACCCTGACCCCTGATATACACCACTACAAGATATGTATGTTGTTAAGGACGTTCACTGCTGTCATATCCTGTTGACTCTTCACCGTGAAGGCCAAACCCAGAGGGAAGGTTAAAATCCAACTGAAGTGTTGGGCTGCACAACCCTGATCAGTCCTGATGTCATCACTAGAGCCCGACCTATATGGGTTTTTTGGGGCCGATACCGATACCGATAGCGTGCTCTGCTGGACAAACTAAGTAATTACACCATTTCAAGCATTTTATCTGCATTATATGTTCTGTAAAAAAAAAATTCATATCGGCGGCATATTCGCCGATACCGATATATCGGCGACAGGCTCATATCGGCCGATAATATCGGCAAAACGATATATCGGTCGGGCTCTAGTCATCACACCAGAGGTTGATACGATGTTTCTAATCCAAATAAATGCATTCTCTGACTGAAGTCACTGGAATACATAGAGATGATTTATCTGCAGGCCTGCACGGAGTCTGAACCCACTGAACTCTGCAGAGAGTTTTCCAGAAATGAAAAGCCCATCATTCACTAAACTTGACACATTCCTCGCCCTTATGTGACAATGACATATTTTGTCTAATTTGATTACGCTTTCAAAAATTTATATTCATAATATTGCTGAAATTCTATGATGGTAAAATCACTTTTTGGGGTCATTAAGACATGAAAATTTTGATTTTTTATTCATTTTGTTAATTATATATACAATATATTTTATAAATAAAAATTGTGTTTTTACTTTCTATTTATCAAAGAATCTTGAAAATAAACGTACCAGGGTTTTAAGCAGTAGGGGTGTAAGAAAATATTGATACACGTGAGTATCGCGATATTTTGTTTGGCGATACTGTAATCGATTCTCAAAAACCGAATTCTCGATATTTAAAAAACAAAGTGTTAGCTAATGTTAGCGTTAATATAGTTCGCTGTCGGTGTACAAAGCTGAAGTGTGGCATCATTTGGGCTTTTGTGGTAACAACATCCGCCCTGGAACCTCGGCGCGGGTGCCACCTCGGTTCTTTTCACATGGGACGCGGCAGGGTCGACTGCAGCTTTCTCTCATGTTGGAGGCGTTTTGTGCAGTTGGGGCGGTGCTCGCGTCGCGGTCTCAGCAATTCCACATATTTCATGTATTTTCCATGTATTTATAAATACAATCTGAAAAACCTGTGAAATCCAAGTTGAAAGGTTCTGAGAATGTTCAGGGCTCGGAAAATCGCTAGCCTGACGTCCCGGGGCTATTGTGTTTTCCAGTCGGGCTACCAAAATGTTTCACCACCCTGGCCAAAGGGCTATCTTGAACTGTGATATAAAATTCCTTCATTGAATTGCGTTGTTCACTAGCTTGTAGGGGTAAAACGGATCGTAGTTGATCGTTTGCACGTGTTTCTAAGTCCTGCCGATTTAAACATTCAAGTGTTTTAAACCATTCACGCGAATTCGGAGCTGCGCGCACTCATTCAAAGCACGCACAGAGAGCCGCATTTCAGACAATGCGCGTACACAATTGATTCCTCTTTCGCGTATCCTTGCACCTGAATGAACACATACACACAAAATTATCTCAAAATAACTGTCTCGGCAAGTATTCTCGTAAACACAGTCGGTTATGTCTTAAATGAAGTGTCTCAAGTGCTTCATTATATTGGATCCATGCATTTGGTCTTAAAGGGGGAGCAGCCTACAAATACCTGCTGTTCCATAAGTGCCACCTGCTGTCAGAGAGTGACATTTGCGTCTCATTCACAAAGCTAAAGTCAAACCTCTGTTTTGCTTCAAATTTCGAAATTATACAATCTAATTGCAATCTAAATAACATGCATTTAGCATCTTTGTTTGGATCGTGATTAAAATGCAGTGGTTACCTCTGATTTTAAATGGTAAAAGCACAGCCAAAGCATTATTTTGTTTATATGAAGTGATTTATTTTATTTGTATTATTTAATTATTTGATTTTGGATTTGTTTTAAAATTTCAAGTTAGTTTTATTATTTGACATATTTCAATTTCACAAAGAAATGTCAATAAGAAATAAATAAGCTTTCCATTGATGTATGGTTTGTTAGGATAGCACAATATTTGGCCGAGATACAACTATTTTAAAATCTGTAATCTGAGGGTGCAAAAGAATCAAAATACTGAGAAAATCACCTTTAAAGTTGTCCTAATGAAGTTTTTAGCAATGCATATTACTAATCAAAAATTAAGTTAATATATTTACAGTAGGACATTTACAAAATATCTTCATGGAACATGATCTTTACTTAATATCCTAATGATTTTTGGCATAAAAGAAAAATCAGTAATTTTGACCCATACAATGTATTTTTGGCTATTGCTACAAATATACCCCAGCGACTTAAGACTGCTTTTGTGCTCCAGGGTCACATTTGTCC
>NW_015548231.1:518182-534481 GCF_001515605.1 Sinocyclocheilus anshuiensis | reverse complement strand
TCTTCATGGAACATGATCTTTACTTAATATCCTAATGATTTTTGGCATAAAAGAAAAATCAGTAATTTTGACCCATACAATGTATTTTTGGCTATTGCTACAAATATACCCCAGCGACTTAAGACTGCTTTTGTGCTCCAGGGTCACATTTGTCCGCAGTGAAGTTCGGCCGATGTCTTTTTTCTTTTTTTTTTAATTCGGGCTACTTAAATTCATTTTGGGCTACCAAAATCTGAAGAACGTCTGCCCGAAGTGCTACCAGCGATTTTAAAATTTTGCAAGCCCTGATGTTTAACATCTGTATTTATTTTATTGTTTTACAATTGTTCGGTTTTCTTTAGGAATCCTGCAACCACTTTATTTTTCATCGATATTAAGCAGATGTAATTTTTTGTTCAGATCAAAATGTTATGACATTGTATGTTACAATTGTAAACTTAAACTGTGAACCTTTAAAGCAGGGTCTAAAAATACATATGGTATTTTTTATAAAATACATTTTATACATATTATACATTTAACTAAATAATCCTGCAAGCACTTTAATTTCCCCCCTTTACATAATGCACAAAAAGTGGTTCAATAACATTGAATGTTACAGGGACTGATTATTGCAAATGCAGATCCCACTGTGTTCTGGTCATATCATTTTAATTTTTTTAGGCCTATTGATTTTTTGCTAAGGTTTGCATATGGTGGTGTGTTTTTAATGACAGCTTTCCTAAAAATATATCCTATTCCTAAAATAAGAAATATCCCAATATATCGCCTTGCTTACAGTATCGCAATGAATCGCAACATATTGTATCGCAACCCCTGTATCGTGATATGTATAATATCGCCAGATTCTTGCCAATACACAGCCCTATTAATCAGTAAAACTGTTTTCAACATTGATCATTTTTGAGCACCAAGTCAGCATATTAGAATGATTTCTGAAAGATCATGTGACACTGAAGACTGGAGTAATGATGCTGAGAATTCAGCTTTGCCATCACAGGAATAAATTACATTTTAAAACATTCAAATACAAAACTTTTTTTTTATTTTAATAATATTTTACAATATTACTGTTTTACTGTACTTTTGATCAAATAAATGCAGCCTTGGTAAACTGAACTGAACATTCTCACTCATTAAGCCACAATTAATTTATAAAAATCATGACCTTATCATTCTCCTTTCTGAAGTTTAGCTTGTTTCATAAAACCTTTGACTGTGAGTGTGACAATTTGACTGTGGCTTACACTTAAACTGAAGTTTATTAGCTTGTGCTGAACCATGTTACGTGGGCAGAAAATACTGTTTCCTTCCTCGTCTGACAGGGTGTGGTTCATCAACAGCAAGTTTCTGTTCACTCAGGCATTTCAGTAAGAGTTCATTTATTCGTCCTCGAGTCAGGGAATACCTTGGGTAGCCACGCCTGTAATATAAATCCCACAACTTTCTGACAACTCCTTTAAATCTTAGTTTTTCCATATTTGCATTAGCCGATCAGTGGTTTAGATATGCAAATTGGAGCCAATTCATCAGCCATGCAAACAGGCAATAAGAATGAATGAGGACAGCGACTTTCAAGCTTTAAATCAGGATATGGAAGCACAAATAAAATATAATAAAAGTGGACTTACAGTGAGATAACAGCACGAGTCATTTAGGCCACTTTTATGACACTTTGGGTGCTCTTTCAAGCTTGAAAGTTTCAGTGTCCATTGATTGGAATTGAAACGTTTGAAATTTGTGCACAGAGGCTAAAGTAGTCAACGGGTTTTGGATGACATGAGAATTAATAAATGAAAGGATTCTAACAGCCTGGTGAGCCACAGGCCACTCGGAATGCCATTTGCTACAGGGAATACAGCAGGGGGATGACACCACCTAAATCCTCTTCCTGCTCCAGGGTCAAAGAGGGCAATTGTGATGGAATTCCAGCTAGGATTTTGCTGCCTTTCATAACAGTGACATAAGATGAAAGTGTATGAGAATCTCTGCCATTGCTATCAGCTGCAATGCTTAAAACATCAGCTGACTATTTTGCAATCAGGTCTAACATAAAAGTGACATAAAACTGACTTTGACTTTTTCAGATAGCAGGCATTATCACAAAAAAAAACAAAAAAAAGTTGGGTCCTATGATTTCTACAAAAAACAAGGGCGGAATCACAGAACCCACTCATAAATAATGGAATTTACAATATATAGGCCTAGGGCCCTATGAAATCAATTTTACTTTTTCCCAAATTCCGTTTTATTTTTTTTCCAAATTCTGTTTTAATTTTTCTGGATTCCATTTTTTTTTTTCTCCATATGAATTTTTCTAGACTCTGTTTAAATGGTTAAATATCATATTTACATTTTGAGGCTTATTATTCAGACATTAGTCCACAACGCATTTTGATTTAAGTGCACTGACCTCTTTTGATTTATCCATCCAAAATATATCAAATTGCAATGCATTAAATGCAGTAAATTTTATTTTTATACAGTAAAGAATACAGTAAATTTTATTTTTATGACAATTCCAAAATTCTGTCTGCGTTTTCCACTTCGCGGAAATCATAGGAGCCTAAACATAAAGCAGAATGTCACAAAATTTGCCAAATAAATCAAAAGTAAAAAGACTGCTATTTAAATATGAAATCTGCATGTTCTGCTCGTCTTTTTATGAATGAGCTGCAGAGTTTCACCTAGCGCTCATACTCAAACACACATGATGCTTCCGCTGTCTCACTAAATAACGACATGAACTTCATCTCCAGAGCTGATCCATAAGTCACTTCACAAGCTTTACACCATTTTATTTGATAAAAACTACTGTTAGATACAAACGAAAACTCAAAGGTTTTCACTACAACTTGCAAAAATAAAAGTTTGGTTTAAATTGAAGAAATCATGACAAATATATTATTATTGTATTATATATTATATTATTTAAAACAACGGTCGGAACAAGACAAGGGGATCCGATATCGCCAACTATATTCATCTCGTACCTCGAGAGAGTAATGGACTCGGTAAGAGACAATGACACAGGAATATCAGTCCATGGGTACAAGATCAACAACCTCAAATTTGCAGATGACATTGATCTACTGGAGGAGGATAGAGTTAAATTACAAGGAAATCTGGATCGGATGAATGAAGCAGGAGAGGCCGCAGGATTAAAGATCAACATTGAAAAGACAATGACAATGGTGTTTGGACAAGAGGACATAGAAGAGGAACTGGAGATTAGGGGCAGAAGTATTGAAAATGTCACAGAGTTTGTGTACCTGGGTAGTCTACTGACCTGGGACAACGATTGCAACAAGGAGATCAAAAGGAGAATAGCGAGGGCAACGGGAGTAATGGCAGGGTTCAAGACAATATGGAACAGCAAGCATATCAGAACAGAGACCAAAATCAGCATAATCAGGACATGTGTGATGAGTGTGTTGCTGTATGCTTGTGAGACATGGACATTGAGGAAGAAAGACAAAGATTTACTGCGGGCGTTTGAAATGAAGTGCTGCAGGAGAATCTTGCACATTCACTGGCATCAGAAAATCACAAACGTGGAGGTGCAAAGACGAGTTGGAAACACGAGGAGCATCGTACAACTCATCATGGAGAGGAAGCTCAGCCTGTTTGGACATATCTGCAGGATGGAGGACAAGCGACTGGTGAAGTGTGTGGTGTTTGGGATCATGGATGGACGGACACGGAGAGGAAGACCGAGTAGGGAGTGGTTGGATGACATCAAAGAATGGTGTCAGAGGGACATCCACTCTCTTAGCAGGATGGCACAGGACCGTGCACAGTGGAAATGGAGCGTCAGACGGGCATTGGACACCAACGGGCGTGAGCCCATGGAATGATGGATGGATGGATGGACTGTTAGATACAAACGAAAACTCAAAGGTTTTCACTACAACTTGCAAAAATAAAAGTTTGTTTTAAATTGAAGAAATCATGACAAATATATTATTATTGTACAGTAGGGGTGTGCAATACAACGATTTTTGATCGTGGATGATTAAAACGTCTCCATGATCTGCTTTTGAAGAAATATTGTAGTATCACGCTACAGCGCACTATCAGTTGCAGTTCTGGCGCCACCTTCTCAATATACTGTATAACGCTACATACATACACATCAAATGTTAACTCTGTGATAGTTACACTCACGGGACACTGCACTTATTCGCAATGACAAAAGTACATTATTTGCATGTGCTTTAAAGCCTTGCCATTTCATTCGCATGCTGTTCTGACATGCGCTTTCTCTTTCAGCTGAAGCCCGCACACTAAAAAAACAGCCCCTGATTACTGGAATATAGGGATGTAACGATTCACTCAACTCACGATTCGATTCGATTTGAATCGTCACGTATTTGAATCGATTTTCAACCGGCTCGCAGTTAATCGTTACATCCCTACTGGAATAAGTTATCTTTCGCATCTAATACGGTCAAAAACACACAAGGTTTACATATAAACACAGTTGGTTGTGTCTAAAGTGAAAGTAAACAGTTGAGAGAAAAATTAATGCGTGCCTGTATATTAGATGATGCAGGTCTTAAAGGGACAGGAGACTAAACATGCTGCCGCTTGTCATTAAAGGGATAGTACACCCAAAAATGACATTTCTGTAATTTTTTTTACTCACTCACATGTTGTCCCAAACCTGTATTAATTTCGTTCTTGTGCTGAACCCAAAAGAGGATATTTTAAAGAATGTGGGTAACCAAAAAGTAGCTTTTGTGGCATTGACTTTGAGAGTAGAAAAAAAAAATACTGTGGAAGTCACTGCCAGCAACTGTTTGGTTACCCACAACAGAAGAAAGAAACTCATTCAGGTTTAAAAACAACTTGAGAGTGAGTAAATGAGTAATTTTTTGGGTGAACTATCCCTTTAATGTTAATAAAGCAACAAAACACACAAGAACTTTAATACAGTTGCTTTAATAAGAATCAATGTATAATTGATGTATTTAGTGTTTTATTTTAATATTTGTTAATTCAATTCCTTGAATGCTATTTCTAAGTATGCTTACTGTACCTGAAAAATAAAGCACTGTTTGTTTTATTTGTATAGTATGTGTATTTGTAATGTATATATTTGTTCTTATTTTTTAATAACAAAGATAAAATAATGATTTTTATAATTGGCCTAAATATCTGCCACACTTTTTTATTCTATATTTTGTTACCTTGTAAGGCTTTGTTTTTAAAATAGGGAAATTAGTGTAGCTTCACTGCTCTGACAACTTGCAAAATAGTAAAACCAACATGGCAAAGAATCATGATAAAATCGCGAATCGTGATATTCCTGAAAAAAAAAAAAAATCGTGATATGATATTTTTGCCATATTGCCCACTCCTATTGTACAGTAAAATGTACTTCAAAATAATAACAATAATAATACAGTTATTAAAACACTTTAAGGAGTGTAACATTATTTTTAATCCATGTTTTTATTTAAACTGTAAACATCTGTTGTGCAGCACTTCATCAAAAAAATTGTTTTTTAATTTGATTAAAGATTAAGTTCTATGCAGTATCGACCGAAATTAAGAAATATATCGTGATATAAATTTTGGCCATATCGTCCAGCCCTAATTCATACATTACAACAGTTTTTTATTATAAATGTATAATAAATCATAAAACACAGAATCCAGAAATATTTAATCAGAAAAGCCAAATTTAAGAAAAAAGTAAATAAATTAATTAAAAGTAATAAAACTGATTTTATAGAGCCCTAATTATGGGTTTTAAATGACATTTATGACATCATTATTAGGAAACCTAAAATGACACCTTAGGAAAACATTAGGTTTTACGGACGAATACATATGCTGATTAAACATTACAACCTGTGAATTGAGCTTAAATGCTCAGATTTATAAACCCAGTGGGCTAAGCTTCTACACAAACTCACTTTACAACAAATAAATTGCCATGAAATGTAGCATTCAGAACGGAGCTCAAAATCTGGATCTGTTGTTTAGCTATTAAAGATCCATAGTCTCGGAATCAAAGTGTCATGTTGACACTTCACCTTTCAATGTGTTTTTACAGCTTGTAAAAGGTGACATTTGCCTAGTCAGCTAAATGCTATGCAGGTAAACAATGAACAGAAGCCAATCAAACTAAGGGTAGAGATGTCAAAAGCCTTCACAGGGATACTTCTAACCTGTTAATTCCTGTAAAACTGTTTTTAATCATAATGTCACAGGGAAAATCTTTCTCAAATGAGCAACAAGAGAGTTTCAGCAAAGACAATGTTGTATAATGACTTTCAATGGTCTTGAAAAAGGTTGCATTTAAGTCTGCATACCTGCTGATGGTGAGATATCCATCGTAATGCTCAATACTCTGATGAATGCAGCCTAAAGAATGTGCACCTAACACAAGAACGTTATCTGGTAAATGTGCAACGCAACCTGAAACTGTCAGGTCTTTAGAGGAAACAAAACTTCCTGAAAACTCAACAGATTCTCCCTGCCTATATATGTCCAGTTGTTTCTCTCGATCTCTCTTACACACACACGCTCTCGAAGCTGCATCCTCTCCAGGCTTGCAGCAATTTCCTGCATCTCCTGACTAATTTTACCCAGCATCCTGACCCATTTCCCAAGGAGCACAAGGAAACAGGCACAGAGGAGCCGATGCAATGACGTCCATATGCATAAACAGGCTGATGCATTCTGACGGCCAGCCCAAACATTACCATGTCAAGATTTCAGCGTGGCCTCCAGCTATATCACGCACCAGCAAGGACTAAACAAGAACAAAGGCTGGCCTCTTGAAAAAAGAAATAAAAAGGGCTATAACTGAACCATAATGCACTTTTATCCATGTACAATGAGTTCTTTCATCCTTCTGGTTCTATAAAAAAACATATATCTGATAAATCCATTAAATTGAATTGTAAATGCCAAAAGTTAAAGGGGTCATATGATGCTTTTTTAAAGATCATTATTTTGTGTATTTGGTGTAACAGAATATGTTGACATGCTTTAATGTTCAAAAAACATTATTTTTCAAATACTGTACATTATTGTAGGTCCTCTATGCCCCGCCTCTCTCAAACGCTTCGTTTTCTACAAAGCCCCTCCTTCCGACAAGCGCAGTCTGCTCTGATTGGCCAGCTGACCCAGTGCATTGTGATTGGCCGAACACCGCAAGCACTCGTCGGAAATGTAACGCCCCTTACCATAATCGCGAGCTTCATCTTTCAAAATAAATGTAAAGACAGAGCCCGAAAGGGGAACAGAGTCGCGTGACAGACACAGTGATGAAGCTGGTATGTGTTTGCAGTACACAAGCCACGGTTAAGACAGCTGACTCCACTGTGATGTGACCCCCCCCCTCCTCTCCTCTCTCTCGCGCTCTCTCTCTCTATCTATGCACAATCAGCTTGTAACACTCCAAAGAGAAAGGAAAACTTGAAATCGCATCATATGACCCCTTTAAAACAGACAGTCTGCAATACTGCAAACAGAAAGCAGTCGATATAAACATATCTGGCATTTCTTCGATTTCTAAACAAACTTTTTTATGCCTCACAATACGTCACAGCATTTGAGGTTTCATTATTTTTATATTCTTTCCTGCTGCCTGGCAAGTTAGTGAGTCAAACTGAAACAAGCCAGACAATATTACAGTGTGGTCGACACATGGGTAACCACAGAAAACCCTGCACGCTACATGATATTCACTAAAACACTAACCGGGTGTAGCAGCCCAAACACTTGTTCTCCTCCTTTGAGATAACTGAAGGTTAATGCAAGAAGCAAACATTCAAGTAAACCTCCAAGACAGTATACGAACGCTTTTAGGGTGGATCTGAAGCAGTCAAACTCAACAACTCAAAACAAAGGAGCAATTTCATCTAAAATGCCTTATAGTATATTACGCTTATTACAGGGATAGAGTAACCTGAGGTTAAGAGTCATACTGAATGGAACAATGACAACCAAACAACTTTTGTTCTTCCAGCTGAAATTACATTAACAATTTGGCTTTTTTTTTTGCATCATAAAAAAAAATGTTGAAGTGCTTCTAAGCAAAAGGGAAGGTTTTAAACAGAAGCACTGAAGGTGCACTCAGCAAGTTTCTGTTCACTTTTATCTGGTTTTTATTCATTTCAACTGATACATTTTCAGATGTCCCTGCATTTATTCTCAATCTCAGCTCTGTTTTTACATGAAATGTATTATTAATAGTAAGTCTGTCAATTCCATGTAGAATAAAACACCTTTTTCTTAAAGACTGGTAAGACTTGACACTTTATTGCAAGTATATCATCACTTCAGCATAATTTATCAAAAGTGCTGATCATTTCATAATATTTAAAACTTTAACTTGCACACAGACATCACATTGTATTAAGTTTCAAAGATGATTTTTAATGCATCCACCCTCTTGGATCTAACAAGATAATCCACACCTACAGGAAGTTCAGCCAACTTGTTTAAACACGTCTTGGCCACTAATCTCTCTACATTTTTCTCCGCATATGTATTGATTGATTAAACGAATTGGATTATTCTGCATATTTTCTGAATATCATTTGTTCCAAGGCTTGACACTTCTAGCTCATACTGATATAAACTTTCAGTTTTGCTCCGAGCATTGAATAGATGACAAACCAGACCAGACTGACAGTTCGAACAAATGACTTCAGCAAAGCAAGCTAAAAGTTGCCAAAAAAATAAGATAAAATCACACTGGCTTTGGTTGCAAATGAAAGCGGTTAAATTTGAGCTTTATTTGTTTAGTGATCACTCACTCGCCCTCTGTTCTTCTAATGTGATCAGCAAACAAAGATTCCAAGATTCGAACATTCCAATTTCAAATTTCAAATGAAAGATTCTAACATTCTAAACTAGCAATTTAAAATAGAAAAATCGAACATTTCATATCATTACTATTCGTATTCGTTTTAATTCAAACATTCAAACAGACCCACCTGCAGCAACTTTCGCTTCCCACACTGTTTAAAGACAAAGTCAAAAGGGTTACCTAATCCTTCCATACAAATCGCAGCACTACATGCTCCACCCTAGCAGCATGTCAGTTCAGATATTAAATATCAGAATTTATTAAATCAATCCCCCGTTTTGAGCACTGCAGATCAGATCAGCCCATCTGGCCTGATCCACGCTGCCATGATCCCTTCGCATGGACAGATTCTTAAACTTACGCACAGCAATGCAATCTTCGCTTCGTGATACAAACATTACGTGACAGAACGAGTATGCGCCTGTTCTTACCTTCTCAGCTGTCGTAGGAAAAATATATCCAGGCCCGAATTTATTTTTGTACTAAAGACAGCTTTAGCTTCCCAGCTGCAGTCCCTGATCGCGCGAATGCTCCCTATGCTTCTGCCTCACTCAACTTGTCCGAGACTCGCCGGAAGCCACGCCTTGTTTCGTTTTCCCCGCCCCACGAAGAACGTGATTAGACAAAAGAGCAATGAGTGGCGTCAAAGGTCACCAATCACAAAACATACTCATCGTAGCCCTGCCCACTCGGAGCGTAAACAGGTATGAAGTTCAATGTGGACGACGTGACTGCTTGTAGACCCAGTTTGCGGACGCCATACATACAGTGAAGTCAGTAAACGTTAAACGTCGTCGATTAGTAAGCTGATAGTATCATGGTGAAAGTACAATGAGGTATAAACACGAATTTTGGATATCGGTTTACTTTTTTGAACTCAACCTATATGTTGAGGTTGATTTCCACAAGATGGCACCATTATGCAGGGATGGGATACACAATTTCATTACTTTCTGCACACCTACATCCAATAAATAAATACAGTTGGTTAATAATAAACAATTGTTTAAACAATTTATGTTAAAAATGTTCCTCCAACATTAATGTACAAGAATCTGACTATACGTCAATAATAATTATTTTAAGGGCTTTGCAATGCAAATATGATTTTTTTTTAAGTATGTAAAAATACAATAATATGGTACTGTAAGCATGCCATTTTGATCTGGTTTAATAGCAACACAATGCAACACTAGGGGTTTCTGCTCCATCCCTCTATCCACCAAGGGGTCCGTGCATTACATGAATAGCATCCTTCTCAGAAATGTTCCTACCTTTTCTTACTGAAGGTTTTCTCTCTAGTGCTTTGTCAGGTGATTTCTTCGGTAGATCAAATGCTGCTTTCATCTGTGACACTTTCACAGACTGTGTTGGATCTAAGGTCAGATCGACCTGGGCCTCAACTGGCTTGGTCCACTCCTTCATCTTCTTCTGCAATTCAATAGTTTCCTTTATCATATCAGAAACATGTCTTTTCTGTGCACCCTGTGGTGCTTCCATGATGGTGGTTGGGCTGCTTTCTATTGCGTGCTTTTGGTCAAGCTGGCTTGAATGTTTCTCCTGTAACACATA
This sequence comes from Sinocyclocheilus anshuiensis, assembly GCF_001515605.1. NCBI lineage: Eukaryota > Metazoa > Chordata > Actinopteri > Cypriniformes > Cyprinidae > Sinocyclocheilus > Sinocyclocheilus anshuiensis. The sequence continues at coordinate 524,076 of NW_015548231.1, read as the reverse complement.
ATTTGCTTTTGTCGACCACTTGTTCTGCTGTTTATCTTGTTTCTCGTTAGCTTGCATGCTTATAAGGTTGCACATGGAGGAGGAATGTTGCACATCTTGTGCAGCAGATGTGTTTGCTGCGTTGACTTTTAATGCAGCTCCGGCAGCACAACCATCCCGGACCTGACCGGATACGTCTGTCAGGCTTACAGTGGAATGGGTTGACGCATTTGTTAAAACCTTCAAAAAAAAAAATTCTTGAAGCTGAGAAGAACCAGACAGAGTGACTTCTGTGTTCTTGTGCACACTTGGCCTATCATCTATGCGACCTGAAGTTGTCTCAGGACCAGCAATGAGCTCAGAGATGGAACCAGTTGCAGATGTTTCCTTACACAAGCTGATAGTAGACTTGCCGACCTTGTCTCTCTCTGATGACATCATGTCGCCCGAGTTAGCGTTTCCCACTAATCTCTGTTGTTTTGTAGGATCACTTACAGAAGAGGAACATTCTGGATCCATCTCATGTGTAGTATCCTTCACTGTCTCTGGAAGGGGTTTTATCGCTGCTTCAGCCAGAAACCATTCCAGACTTTTCTCTGTGCGTACTGAAAGAGGGGAATCCTCTTTTTCATTTGTTTGCATAACTTGAACATCAGATTTACAAGGGGGGTTCGAATCTGTAATGTCTTCAGAGAATGCAATACATTTCTCATCTTCATAGCTTTGTAGCCGTGGTTTGTTTTCACCCAGCATACATACACTGGCAATATTAGATGTCACAAAACAACCCTCTTCCGTTTCTGTTCCACGCAGAGAAAGATCTTTTATCTTGGTTTTCTTTGCATGGGAATGATAGGGACCCTTTGAAGCAGATTCCAGATTTTCTCTTTCTTCACTCTCTCTCATGCCATCTTTATTTTTATGACCTCCAGCGGGTGATCTCCCAAGTGAAGGTTCCTTGGTCCAAGGGCTCTCTGAGTCTGACACATTAAATTGCCTTTCTTTCTGAAGCTCGTCCTGTGGGAATTCGCCCGCAGATATTTGTCGAGGTGACTTGGATGCCACTTCTAAGGCGCTGAGGTCCTCTGGGCTCAGACTCACAGCTTTGCTTTGTAAATCCGCACCTGCCAGAGATGAACTAGTAAATCTGGTCTTTATGACATCATCTGTTGGCTGACGCCCCGTAACGTTTTCTCTGGCTCTGCAGACATCCTTCATCGACCGCCCCTGGGTTTCTGCATTCATCAGGGACGAGCGTTCGGCACTGGAGGTTTCTGGTTCTCTGGCTCCGTAGACATCCTTCACTGACCACCCTTGGGTTTCGACGTTCTTCGTTTCTGTTACAACCTTATCTGGATTCTCTGGCAGCTTCTTCTCTATTTCTTCGTTGCTGTGCTCAATTGCCTCAGTGATGTCCTTTGATGTTTCCGCTTGTGATGTTGTGGGCTTGTTAATCGGCCTCTTGTTTTGCGATTCAGTCATGCTGGTCTTCAACTTGACGTTTTCTGTATTGACTAACGCTTGGTCTTGAACTGTGAAGTGAACATTTGTGTTGGCGTCCCCACCACGTGGTTTTGAAACGTCCTTCCCTTCCAGAATCTCCCAGGTAGGCCCTGTAGTATCACAGGTGGCTTCAAAATCAAGTTTTCTGTCCTCTTCCTGGCTCTTTAGCTTGTCGTCATCTCCACAGACAGACTCCATTTCGTTCTTTGCATGTGAAGCGCACTTCTTACTCCTGTTTTCTCCTTTGCAACCGCTTTCAACTTTGTCTTTTGCAGGAAGGTCACACCTAAAGTTCCCCTGATGGTCTTCTAGTGTACACTCCAAGTCTTTTCTCTCGTGGTCTGGTTCACTGTCAGACTGTACGATTCCATTCAGCTGCTGCGGAGCCAGCAGTCCAGCCCTGCCTTCCTCACTACTCTTTCTTCCTCCCTCTTTCCCGCAATCCCCTCCCTCCGCAGCCCCCCCATCCGTGGGAGCGCACACCTTATCATGAGAATCCAAACCGTGCATTGGTGTAGGTGATGGTGACTCCCTGCCTGGGCCTCCATCCAACCCTCCACCGGCTGTGTTCTCGACACCATGAGTTTCAATGGTTAGATTTCCTTCCTCTTTGGCCCCCCCGGGGTCTGGGCTTGGTCCCTTTTCCTCTGGTCCTGCAGAGCTGTTGTCCTGCCCTAGCTCCCCCTCCTTGACCTGGTTTTGTCCCATTCTGTGGAAAAAAGTGAGAGAGATGTTATTGGCAGTGTGTTGTTGCAGACCACACATGACTCTGGCATGCAGGTTGTGCCAGTGTTTATCTGAAATTCTTACACACTTTCACTCCCCTGTACACAGTGTGATGCTCACTAACTGTCTTTTTCACTTATCTGTTTCTGCTTGTCATTTCGGATGAGCTCATTCTTATAATCACAGTCAAATCTGACTTGTTCTGTTTGCTTTCCCTGATCTTTTGCTCTTGTCTTCTTACTTTATGGAAAGTCTCTTAGTTTCTGGAATTAACTACTAAAAAAGCTCAAAGTGCAGGTTGACAGGGTTATTAGAGTTAAATACAACTAAAACTCAAAACATTTCTATTACTTGAAATAAAATAAACATTAACTGATATAAATTATTTTATCATATATATCAAATATAAAAAACCTTAAAGTTATTTATTTTAGCTAGTTGCCAAAGTAACATTTCATTATTTTCATTTAGTTTAACTTGATGTACTAAAATATAAAACTAAAACTGAAATAAAAATTCAAATTCAAAGTAACATCAAAAAACACAAAACTCGTCCCGTGTTCGAGTCCCGGCTCGTGGACCTTTCCCGATCCCTTCCCCCCTCTCTCCCTGTTTTTACATGCTTTTGGCTAATCATAATTACAATATACAACTTCATAATTCTAACATAAAAAGTCAACATTATGAGATACTCAATATTTATGAGACAAAAGTAAAAAATGATAACAAACAAAGCCATAATTATTATATAAAAAGTCAACATTATGACATAAGAATCTTTTACCAAAGTTTTGAGGTTAAGTAGATTAGTAGATTAGAGCTCAGTATGAAATTGTTATAAATTATGAGGAGCATACTTAAACTTTAAGGATCTTTTATTTATTTATTTATTTTATTTTATTGCTTTGAGAAAAAAAGGATCTCCTGGTTCATTCTTCATCATTTTGAATGGGACAAGACCAATTCAGTTGTTTGTTTAAAGAGACTCACTCTGACCGAATCACTGATCAGTGAGTTGTTAATCAGATCAGTCAATTTCACAAATGAATCATTCAGCGCAATTTATTAATTCAATAGAAAATAATCAGCTTAAAGGATTGATTTATTCACAAATATATGTGTGAATAAATATACAGATATTACATTTTTAAAGCAATAAAATACTTGAGTACAACAACAAAACGCTACACTGTAAAAAATGATTTGTGATTTTAACAGTAAAAGACTGTAAAAATGCTACAGTAAAAACCTGTTAACTGGTTAACAGTAAGTTTCTATACTATATTCGGAGAATAAATGTAATTACATTTAATGTAATTTTACATTAAAATACTGTTAAAAATACGGTTTTTGGAAGTGAAAAAGAAGTCATTGTATAATTTATAGTGAAAAACCGTAAATTGACACTCCCAGAATTCCCTGCATGACACCTCATATTTAAAAGTCATTGTATAATTTACAGTGAAAAAACGTAAATTGACACTCCCAGAATTCCCTGCATGACACCTCATATTTGATGTTTTTTTGTTGAAATAACATGTTTCTTCTTAGTTTTTTCTTATCAGTTGTGTACATTAGGGGTTAATCTTACATCTAATGTTGTTAAATCAATGTTTATTGCATTATTTCAGTATCATGTGTGTCACCATGATGGGGTTTAGTGTTTGTGTGAATGACACTGTGCACCTTCTATATATACTGTAAGTATCGTCCTCCTCAGCTCGCAGAAAAGCTGTTTGTGATGAGCTTTGGTTCGTCATGTAACTTTCTCATCACCACCAGTTTTTGGTGGTTATCAGTGCATTACAATGGTTCAAAACAGATATTAACACTTCAATATTTTGGTTTATTAACATTACATCAGTTAATGAAATATGGTATTATCTATTTAGTCTGTAAACCCTAAAATGTTGCTACCATATTTTTTACGGTGAAGTTCTGGCTACCACAGCTGCCGGTATTTTACCGTAAATGTCATAGATTTTTTTTTACAGTGTAGTTACTGTTCACCATTGCAAAAAACAAACAAAGTGAAACAGCAGCAATGTGTTTTTCTTGAACCTCGACTTTGGTGGGAACAGTGTTTCTTTCCTCAGTGTCTTGTGACTCCAGCATATCTGAGCAGCCATTGACTGTTCATGCTTGTCTCGTTACATGAACTGTACCGTCAGCAAGAACACCAGGAATTAGAGTCATGAGATTTTGCAGAAGATCTCTGAAGCACTGTCAATCACAGTCCTCACAGAATCTGCAGGTTCACACCTACATTCTAAAAATATCAAAGAAATGTATATATCATCCATCTGTCTGTCTGGTGAATTGTCAGTCAAAGAAACCCTAAAAATACTATTTTATGTTGTTCTGAACACATAAATATATATTGAGATAAATATTGACTATTTGATGCTTAATCCAGTATATTAAATGTTTAAAGCACTACATTTGAGAGGTGAAAAAGAGTGGCATTTGGCACACACAAATGAGTGCGTCAGGCGATTCAATCCCCAGACACACATTGGATCATAATCTCACGCTCTGTCACACATAATTTGAAGGGCTTATGGGCTCATGAAAGCCACTGATGAAGTCTTTACTTTGGGTCACGCTTCCTCTCTATTTCCTGTCTGCACATCTCCCAAAAAAATCTCTGATTCCTCTTCTCATCTGTCAATGCCTCCTCTCTCTGAGCAAAAAGCAGTGTGAACATAAAAGTGAAATTGTATATATTTGTAAATACAGTGGGTACGGAAAGTATTCAGACCCCCTTAAATTTTTCACTCTTTGTTATATTGCAGCCATTTGCTAAAATCATTTAAGTTAATTTTTTTTCCTCATTAATGTACACACAGCACCCCATATTGACAGAAAAACACAGAATCGTTGACATTTTTGCAGATTTATTAAAAAAGAAAAACTGAAATATCACATGGTCCTAAGTATTCAGACCCTTTGCTCAGTATTTAGTAGAAGCACCCTTTTGATCTAATACAGCCATGAGTCTTTTTGGGAAAGATGCAACAAGTTTTTCACACCTGGATTTGGGGATCCTCTGCCATTCCTCCTTGCAGATCCTCTCCAGTTCTGTCAGGTTGGACGGTAAACGTTGGTGGACAGCCATTTTTAGGTCTCTCCAGAGATGCTCAATTGGGTTTAAGTCAGAGTGAAAAATTTAAGGGGGTCTGAATACTTTCCGTACCCACTGTATATATATATTTGAAAGACACCGATACTTTTTCAACAATAAATCGAAAGTGGCAACAAAGACATTTATAAACAATTTTTGTTTCCAATAAATGCTGTTCTTTTGAACTTTCTGTTCAGCAATGAATCCTAAAAAATTGTATCATGGTTTCTTCAAAAATATCAAGCAGCTATGCAACTTTAAAAAAAAAAGACCTGTTTGAAAAATGTTTTAATTAGAAATCAGTTATTTTAAAATGTAATAATATTTTACAATATTACTGTTTTTAATGTATTCTTGATCAAATGCAGTCTTGGTGATCACAAGAGACTTTTTCAACAAAAACCCTGAACTTTTGGACAGTTGTATATGTAAAATACTTAGGGATGTAAAATGTTCAGTAAAAAGAAAGTAAATAAATTAAAAAAAAAAATAGAAAGAGAAAGAAAGAAAGAAAATGGTAAACAGGCGTATTTTTCTGCAAAAAAAATAAAAAAATAAAAAA
>NW_015548231.1:498622-518038 GCF_001515605.1 Sinocyclocheilus anshuiensis | reverse complement strand
TATATATATATATATATTACAATTTTGAGAAATAGGGCTAATAGTGAAACAACAAAAAAAAAAGATCTTTTATTTAAAAATGTATCTTTCATTGCATATAAATATTGACTATTAAATACTGACTAATTTAAGCATCCTGTTATTTTATGATTCATGAGGACACACATGGTACACATGACATTTTCTGAGAAATATGTGCTTAAATTTGAAGTGCAGCTAGAATTTAGTCTCGAAGTAACATGTAGAACATACGCATACATTTACAGTAGGAGTAATGCAGAAGGCCTCTACTGTAAACACATACAAAATATAAGTCTTTAAAGTGACGATGTGTTTCCTGTTCATCTGCATTGAGAGCCCTCACAAACACGTTTACAGGAACTCGCACGCAGAACTGGAGGCTTCCTCGTCATCTGACAGTTCAGCAAAGTTGAAACGTGGCTATACAGTGACGTTTTCAACCCTGTCCTAGGACAGACTAGAACAGATGATTCATTTGCTCATATTACATTGTCTCGTAGCTCAAAATTAAAACTTCCTCCAGGTTTTTTCTGTGTAAGGTCACTGGTTTATATATCAGACAGTTGTTGTTAAATGGGATAGTAGTAGCATTAATCATTTATTAGACTTTTAACAGTTCCTCTTTAAATTCTCTGCAAAGTGTGTGCAGACAGGGACAGGATTCTTCGTGCAAGACCATCCCATCCTAAACCTCCACAACGGCACCATTGTGCTGCATCCACCACCCTGACACTTAAGGCAAGTCACTTGATTTCCTTGTGGCTCACTGCCTCTCCCATGTTTGCAGAATCCAAATAACATGAACAACAACTATAAGAAACATCTCTCCACTGTCTCAGAAAGCTTATTGTCTCAGTCGACAAGTGTTCAGATCCAAAATCCAAGTAACTATAGATTCTATTCACGGCACACCACAGAATCAGCTTCTAAGGTAACAGTGTGTCTCAAGTAAAGAAGTGGATACTCACCGATACTCCTGTGACTGCACCGTAACTCCAGGACAAGACCACTCTTTGTTGGATGGATGGATGTTCTGGCTGAGTTCTGCTGGCAAATGGGCTTTTATTACTCTCTTGTGATGTCACAGTCACATTTGCCTAATGCAGTAAGTTAGTCCTCTCCCTGTATAGAAGCACAACAACTTAGGCAATTAGATGTTTAAAGGACAGTTCACCCAAAAATTACATTTTTGCGTTCGTTTGTTCATCTTGTATGATCTCCTTAGCACTGAAGAACAAAAAAGGAGATGTTAAGCAGAATGTCCACACTGCTATTTTCCATACCATAAAAGTGGATGGACACCAGGGAGTCCAAAAATGAGAAAAAGAATCATAAAATGAGAGCCATGGTTCATGCTACACTCTTTCTTGGCATTTATGGTTCCATGAAGGACCTTTAACATCTATTAAACCTTTCCATTTCACAAAAAAATGGTTCCTCATTGAAAGGTTCTTTGGGGAACCAAAAATGGTTCTTCTATGGCATGGCTGCAGAAACGCTCTTTTGGAATCTCTATTTTTGATAACAACAAATGATGTCATTGACAAATGTCAAAGACTTTAAGAAAATAACGACTTCAGTTTCGGTCCATTTCTAGCACGAGATCATATGATTTCAACAGACTTGAAATCGTTTTAAAGGAGACCTTTCATGCCCCTTTTTACGATATGTAATATAAGAATCAGTTGTCACCAGAATGCGTCTGTGATGTCAGCTCAAAATACCCCACAGATCATTTATTATATCATTTTGAAAATGGCTAAATTGAGTGGAAGCAGAAACAAGCTGTTTTTCTGCATGTCTCTTTAAATGCAAATGAGCTGCTGCTCCCCGCCCCCTTTTCCAGAATAGAGCTGCACCTTTACATCTCATACCTCAGATACTGTGCTAAAAAAACATCTGTTTGGTTTTGATTATCGTGTCTATGGCGCTGAAATCATGATATGCTTCTGATATACAGTTTTCTGAGCACGCACACAGAAAGCGGCTGTCACACGGCATGTGAGTACTAAACTAAGTTCTCTTTCAAGTCTAATTGCACTTAAACTGTCAAATACAAGTTTGCTATAATATTATAAGATGTCCTTTCTACGTCACAGGGGGAGAGAAATCGAAGGCTTACCAAACATAATTTAGTGGGTTGTTCTTTTTCACGTTTTCTGGGTTGGTAGATGCACCGAAGACCCGATTCTAGCACTTAAACTCAGAAAAAGTCATATCTCTTTTTCATGATATGTCACCTTTAAGGTGTTCGCCGTTTTTGGACACGGAAAATAGCAACATGAACAGCCTAACAGCTCCTTTTATGTTCCACGAAAAAGAAAGGCAGGTTTGAACCAAAATAAGGCGGAGAAAATGATGACAGGTTTTTCTTTTTCTGCTGATCTGTGCCTAATAAAACATCTGACTTAATAGTATTAATAATAACAGATCTGTCCCAGTCCTTCAGAATGCTGTTTCTCAAAGCAAAGGCCTTTATTCAAAGCACAAAACATGACATCAGCAGACTCCTCTTTTAACCCGCAGCAGCTTTACTGAGCTGTGATCTGTATATGCTTTATATCCTATTACAGTTCATGTGTCCACAGAGCACTTCATAGTTATTCTCAGTTTAAGAATCACTCCCTCTGTGTTCACTTTGGTTCTTTTTTACGTACAGATTAAATTGCTCTGGGACTTTTTTTTTTTTTTTTTTTTGAGCTGCATTCCTTTGATCAAATCCAACACGCATTTCACCAAGGGTGCAATGATACAAAGTAGGAGTGAGACTGTCTTGGTGCTCTTTGCTTCTCTCAAAATAGCATTAATCGTAAAGTCTGTGTAGACTGAGACACTGAAAGTCATGGTAACAGAGATACAGGAAGTGAGGAGAGCATGGTATCAGTATGGTACCACCCTGTCAGTATTACAGCCAAGCACCAGTCTCCACGGTCAAAGTTTAGTGAAAGTTTCCTGATATGATTCACAAGTTAGGAGGGAGTATAGATCCTGTCGAGAGATACTGACAGATAAAGTTCGCCTGAAAAGAAGCTGCAAAAACAAAGGAACAAAGCCTTATAAATCTCCCTGTTATGCGACTGGTTGCCATGGCAATGATCATAACAGGATGCTCTCCTTCTCTCTCAGATAATAATAAAGGAGAAATGACTTCAGCACACAGTTCACCAGACACTGAGGCTGAAGAGAGAAAACGGGACATACAGAAGTAGAATTGCAGGCTGCTGTGGAAGAACCTGCTGAATATCGAGGTATTTTACAGATCTTACAAAGTACTTGGACACTTAACCCACACATCAAAATGTAAGAATGACACTGCATTATATAAGAAAATGTCAAACCAAGTGGCAATTATTGTTAAATTATTATAAATGAATTTATTTCTTAAATACTTAATACACGTACACACATAAACATAGTATGAAGTAAGAATTTTTATAAAAGAAATGAATATTTTTTTATTCAGCAATACCTCAATCGTGTGACGGAAATGTTACGCCCCTCACCATACTGTGATGCCCTGTCAGGCCGGAGCGACTAGACAAAAACATTAAAACCCATTATAAACTAGGTATTTGTTGCAGTGGGGACATAATTACGGATTTTAATGACTTATATCGTCTTTTTACGCGTTGCATCGCGCCGCGTAAACATAAAACCATGTCTACGTTTGTGATCGGAGAAATGACAAACAACAAGCGCTACTCTACACTGCTCAAAACTCGCGTTTCAATCGTCAGTGGAAAATTCTGCGGCGGCGGGCGGGCTAGAGAACGGCACAGCCGGCGGGCTTGCAGCAACCACATGTGACGACCCCGGGCTGGACTCCACTTCGTCCACGGTGAAAGCCGATCCGGCGATCCACAGTGCGAAGTTGATGTATTTCCTCAGCGACCAGCACGGATCAGCTCTAGGCATGACGAAGCGGATATCGTCCTCTTTTGGAAGGACAAACAAAGTAGTTTCACTTTCACAACGAAACACACAGCGTCTTCACGACATGGCGGCAGCAACAATACTAAAGCAAGAATAAAAGTTACGCCTTCTTTCTTTGCGTGAACATTTGGGCGGCGTTATGCAAATCTTCCCACATCGTGACATAGACATGTGGGGGCGTGTTAGAACGAGCCGTTTTAGGTAGGCGTGGTTGACTCTTAACTTTTATAAAGAATATCTCTTTGGATTTGAGACTTTAGTCTTTGTAACTTTACAGATCTTCTTTATGCACCAAGAGCTTGTATCACTTCAAAGAGAGGAAAAATTGAAATCACATCATATGACCCCTTTAAATTGGACAAAACTGACAGTAAAGACACTGATAATATTCCAAAACATTTCTATATCAAATGATGTTCTTTTGAATTTTCTATTCAACAACTACTCCTAAAGATATTTTAATATTAATATTTGTTTCTTAATATTATTATTATTTAGTAATAATAATATTTTCTGCAAAAATATTAATAAGAAATGTTTTTGAGTGCCAAATCAGCATATTAAAATGTTTTTTTGATTGTTTGTTTTTACAAGCACGTTTTAATCAAAACATACCAAAAATTTGTTCAGTTTAAACTGATAAAACAACAGTAATATATAATGGCATTTAGACACTTTGTGTCCAGAAATGTAAAAAAAAAAAAAAATTCTAAAGCCACATTTGTTTGCAGATGCCATAAAATATCTAATGAAATGACATTCAGACATTTTTAAATGTGACAAGAGTGTACAAATACATTTAAGGCCACTGCATCACTTACTTACCATATCAATAACTATTAAATACAAAATCAAATCAAAACAATGCATCTCTATCCTCTGATCATAAATGACAACAAATGTGTATTTTTCTTCACTGTCATAACTCTATTTCTGCCTGCAGGTTCTTTTTCCTTTACAAAAAAGAAGTACCAGCTAAAATTTCATCCGTTAACAAGAAAATGAAATGCAATGACCGAACTTATTCTGAGAAGATCAGATAGTCATTAATCACCCTGTCTTTCCTACAGCCTCAAAGCCTGCGGTAAAACCTCTGACGTCACGTATGCAGCGAGGTCTAGCCTGTAGTTGCATAACTGCACAGCCATGCCAGAATATACTGATAGAGCACAGATGGCACCCTGTGATGTCAGAATACTAAAGTGCCCTTGGCCAATCAAATCAGAGTCAGATCGAAGCATTCTGCAAGTAAATGTAGCAAACATGACAAGAAAAACAAAGACTGAAAGAAAACATTTATTCCCATAATAAACACATACCATCAACAAAATGTACAAAGTGCAATATGCATTGAAACTACAGCAAATCTGCAGTACAAAGGACAAAATTACTGCATACTTAATAGCGATAACAATGGTGACCGGATGAGGAGCGAGTGCTCCCTATTTGGTGAGCATCGCAATTTAACAGCATTGCTATTTGACAAAAAAAAAGAGGCTCAATAACCAACTAGAGGAAAGTCAGTGGATGATTTGGGAACAGACCAGTGCAGATAGCTTGAATCTACAGCATCAGCATCAACAAATGTGGCATTTAATATTGATCCTCAATGCAAAACTTTGGTTATCACTTCATACTTGAATAGCATCAAATCTTTCCTAGCTCCTTTGGAAAGAAAAACCCTCCAAAACTTGGCGACAACTTTGATGAGTTTGCAGTGTCTTCCTCTTTAATTAAAAGGAAATAATGCCAAATATCAATGATCCTTTTCTATTTTATCTAATACAACAATAAAGTCTTCAGTCCACAGAAGAAAGATTAAATAGTGTTGGGACTCGTTCAATCAACCAAAAATCATTCAGGCAAGCATCTCCTACAGGACAGGGGAACTGACTCAAGTTGACTTTCAGATGCAAGTACCATGAACTTCCAGAAATTCTGTTATATGACCAACATATATATTTACATACAGTGTATTGCTGTGTGTGTAGAGGTGGAGAGTGTGTGTATACTATGAGCCTGCTCATGTTTTTAACATTAAAGCACACACACACACACACACACACACACACACACACACACACACACACACACACACACACACACACACACACACACACACACACACACACACACACACACACACACACACACACACACACACACACACACACGCACTCTGAAAGGGTTTATGTTCATAAATAGTTCACAGTAGCGGTGTAGCCGCTGTGCAAGGCACCGCTCACTCGCACACACTCGCAAACTTCACATTTCTGTTGCTTAAACTCGAAGTGGTAGCATAGATACATGTATGAAATCAGTTTTAAAAAATATTGGAAAAGTATGCTGCATAATAAACCTCAAGTACTTCAACACAAGCTGATTGGTAAATAAAGGCATGTTGACACATGGACATGAACAAATGTCATTTATCAAAGCTTTTGTGATCACATAAATTGCTATGGAAAGCGTGCTCAGACTAAGACACACATAAAGGGGAATCTCACTGTCAAGAACCATGTCTGGGACAAATTTCAACGCAAATATCAAATAAAGTCTATAAAATCCAAAAAAAACGTATAAAATGACTCCTATTTTTTTTAAATCCATTTTCAATTAAAATAATGTAACTTCTTTTTACTATATTGCAAAATTATATATTATCAATTTATTATTTAGATTAAAAAATTATTTTATGCCAGTTTAAAAACTAATATTATTGTATTACAGTATTTTTATTGCACTTCATTGATGAGAATCTAAAGGGAATCATCACTGAGAGTAATGGGAATTGCTCACAGGAAAGAAAACAAACAAACAAACTAAATAAAAAAAAAACAAGTAAAACATTTTTAAAATGTTAATGGTTATAAAAAATATTGTTGCAGTTTCATACATCCGAAATATGATTTCTTAGTTTTTCTCTTTTGTGAGCAGGACATGCTTTTGTGAGATTCACCCATACAGATACACACACTCACAGTTGAACAGTTATTGAAACCAAGCCACATCTTTGACTTGTAAGTGTTGTTTGATCTTGTTTCGGAGCGTTCTTCTTCAGTTCTACTTCTGTATAGATTTGATTCAGAAGCCAATCTACCTTCCATTGATTTCATTGCGGAAAACTGACAGCAAGTACAAACAGGACAACAGCCTCTGGAACAAAGGTAACAAGTCTTTAAAAATAACAGTCGTCGTTCTATACCTGGGTAAATTACTGATTTGTATCGCATTTGGAAACACGGAGCAGAGAGGTGCTAGAGAAACTACAATGGAGGAGCTCCCTTTGATATAAAATCTTTACAAGTACATGTATGTGCTATTAGAGACTGTAATAGTAATAGTGACCCAAACACTTCCCAAAAACCCTACTGCTATTTTGACAGCAACATGGACAGTCACATTCATGAGAACAGCAACTGCATGTATGAACGTTTCAGTGGAAGGAGAACAGCAGCTTGAAGTCGCCTCTGATTTTCTTTTTCCTTCGAAATTATTGTCTTTCCTCACCCTCCTCATCAAGTATTAGAAAGACGGAAGAATCCCAAACGAATGTGCTCTTTCCTAATGAGCCTCCACACACACTGAGCTGTGTGTGAACACTGAAGTGCTGCCAGTCGTTCTGTTTCGTGATCTGAGCAGTACTGTACTGGTAATGAGGTATTGGTTTGAAACCTGCGAGTGAATCATCAGTGCTCTGCGAATGATAAAAGTGTCCATTGGCACACAAAGAACTTTCCTAATCACTGCAAAGAGTCCATTTCCTTTTACCGTCCAGCCAGGAAGCAAAAACACAGCAGGGTGTATGATTTGAAAACCCTTTTCAAATGTGTGACCATGTCCGAAGGAATCTGTGACTCATACTGGGCCACAAATAAGTGATTTATGGAGCGATAAATGGGTGGGCTGATGGAAACATTACACAATGGTCTATTTCGACGCTTTCAAGTAACAGCCTCTGGGATGGCGAGTGCTTATTTTGCTTCAGAACAGCAGAGAGGAAGAGCAGTGAAAACCTCACAAACTGTTCGTCAGTCAGTGCAATACACATCCATTTGGGTTCCATGCAACGAAAGCCTGTCCAGAATTTTACCTATTGAATATTGTTTATATTCATAACAGAAAGCAATTCTTTTGTAGAAGACACTCTTCCACTCATGTTCACTCTTCCGTGAATGGCCAACGTTCCCAAGTGGCTGAAATGTTTAAAAAAATCTATAAATATCTCAGAGTAACTGCTGCAAGTGAAGCTGAAACCAAAGGTACTGTTGTGCTAAAATCTCCCGCTGTCAGCTCTTGGACTCTTCAGGTCCTGCTTCACCTTGGTTGAAGACCTCTATGTTTGTGGAGGTCGAGGAGGAGGAAGAGGGCCAGGGTCTGGCCCATTCTGGGCTGAGCGAGCGCTCGGGTTCTGGGGACAACGAGAGCATGAGAAGGGTCCCGGCGTCGGAGGAGCATGCTGAGCACAAGTCCTCAGATGAGAAGGTTAGGCTGCCCAGTTTGGCGAGCGAGTTGGAGCGTTTCAGTCGAGAAGGTACAGTGAGTCCTGCGAGTCGCATTCGGGCTTCGATTTCTTGCGTACGTTGGCGCACAAGGCCCGGTTTGCCACGGACGCTGCGGAGGCTGTCGCTGCTGGAGCTGCGAGTGAGCGTGGAACCGTGCGGGGACGAGACCGGCGTCAAGCCGCCCGAACCGAGGACCGCCAGCAAAGCCTCGTTCGTCAGCGGCGCTGCCGCTTCATTAGCGAAATCTGTCCGTGCTCCAAAGGGCCTGTGGAAAGGGTCGGTTGAATCACTGGAATTGTTCATTGCATCCTCAGGTTTGCTTGAACCGTTGCATCCCTGTTGCTCATTTGCACGTGCACGCTCCTGAAAGAGGCCGGAAAGTTTTTCCAAGCGCTCTTTTCGTCGGCGAACGAGGCCAGAGCGTTGCAGCTGTAGCAGAGTCTCTTGCTGTTGCACAGAACAAGACACCTCTGCCTTCTCCAAACCCTTTATCTCTCTTTCGTTCCTGAGTAGAGCTGAGGAACCTTGTGCATCAATCTCTTTCTGCCTGGAATCTCCTTCCCCTTTGGCTTCAAGCAGCATTGTCCGGTTCTCAGTTTCTTGGTCAAGAGATGTGCTTTCTGGCTTATCTTTATGCCCTAAGGGCATTGCATTGGCATCAAGGCACAGATCTGAGGCAAGTTTGCCACACTTGGCTGTCACGGACAAGTTGGCACAGGGTGGCGTCTGAATTGAGATACTGGGCACACTGTTGAGGGGTAAAGGGGCAAGGCCTCGTCTGTTAGCCTCCAACAAAGCACTCTGGGTGGGCTTGGAAGCGAACGATGAACCAGAACGATGCTGCTTCAGATGGGCACTTTCCTGAACAAGAAAAGACAAGGAGAAACTATGTAACACAAATTACATGTAACAGAGCAGTGATACAATTATGTGAGATACTCACAGTAAGATTTTGTTGCGTTTTGAGGTGGTTGTTGTTGCTGGAGTTCTCGTTGCACAGATGGTTCAGGCTTGCGAGATCAATCCCCTTTTCATGTGACAACTCTTCACTATCATTCCCATCTACTCTCTTCGCTCCCTCTGCTAACGCCTCCATTTCTGCTTGCTCTTTCTGAGCCTCCTCTTCATCCTCCTCCTCCACCGTGCTGAACTCCAGCCACAGACGTAGTTCCTCTAGTGGCTCTGCCCCTCGAGAACAGGTCTGAGCGGCTGTGCCCTCTCCTGGTACACCGAAGTGTGGTAAAGGAAGACCCTCGCGCCCCTCGAAGGTTTCATTGTCGAGGAGCGCATCTTGCTCCACATCTGCAACCTCGATGTAGACGCGATCTACGTCCACCAGAGGCGGTGCATGGATTGGTGTGGAAGGGTCGCTGTCGAGGGCTGAGTCTGACAAGCAACGGAAGTAATAGTGGTAGTTTTGCGGGTGGCTGGGGTCCAGATCTAGGCTAATTGGAGAGGAGTGGGCAGTAGGCTCGCAGCTTACGGTGACTCGGGGGTTCGTGGGCTCTGGCGTGACATGATCCACAGTCTCGGAGTTCACACAGCAAGGGGCAGCAGCTTGCTGGCAATCAGGATGATCGCAATCTGAATCAGGGTGCCACAGTCGGTTACGGCGCTGCTTACTGAAGGGAAAAGTATACAAAGGGTTAAAAAAGGATTAAAGGGATAGTTCACCCAAAAATTGTAATCCATCATTGGACCCTATTGACATTCATTGAATAAAAAAAAAAAACTGTACGAGTAAATGATGACAATTTTCGTTTTGTGGGAAAACTTTTACTACAAATACACACACCAAACATCAATAAAGGAAACTTCTCTTGCACCTGGCATCCAGTATGCCCTCATACTCTGCCAGCTGTCTCATGAAGCTGGCATTGGGACGGGTGATACTGCGTTTCTGTTTGACAAAGTTATACGCTTTCTCCAGAGACCAGCCGTACTCTTTCATGGCATATGCTATCACTGTAGATGCCGAGCGGCTTACACCCATCTTACAGTGAACCAAGCATTTGGACTGATTCTTTCTGCAGAGTACAGAACATGAGAGTGTGAAAAGTCACATCGAAAGAGCCAAGTATGCTGCTTATTTGTAAAGAGAAAAATCTAAAATAGAGCCTTACTTTGCTTTGACAATGAAGTTGTAAGTATCGTTCCAGTGGGCCAGTAAGTCTGTGGTCTCGTCGTCATACACTCGGACGTTGTGGTAGCAAAATGTTCCTGGGAAAAAGTTATCTATTTCCCGCGTAACATTTAAGATGTAGCCCACCCTAAAACAGCAATGCATTTAGAGATCACAAATTACATCAGGACGACAATAGAAAAGTTTATTTTTATTCCTTAGATCAGGTACTAAAAATAAACCCTGCTTAAAAAGTAACAGCTTTGATGGATTTACTCTGAACTTTAGCTGAAACAGGAGAAAATGTTGCCCTTTAAGAGGCGATACAATACACACCTACCTTAAACTTTCACCTTTACCTAGCATTAACCCATTTAAAGAAGCAGTGTCTTAAGAGTAACAACAGCACGGGAGGAAAGCAAGCACGGATGTCAATACAGGTAAAACTCACCCAGTTTCCTGAAGCTCCTCTAGATTTGAAGCATTCCATTCAGAACCCTGAAAGACGAACGATGCATGTCACAGGCTTTTTAGGGAAATTGGCATCCAATGCCCCATATATGACAAAAGCCATCTGTCCTGCCACAGAACTAACAAGCTTGAGCTAGAGGAATGGCAATAAAAAGGGGGGGGGATGCAGTGGGAATTGGCAGGTCTAATAAAAGCAGCACTAACCAGATAGAGGTGGTCAAAGATGAGCGTGGCTTTGTCCATCTGGCCAAGAATAAGCAGCATCTCATTGTCAATGAACTCTTTGTACTCTTTTAGGTTGCAGTTCATCTGTTTCTCCAGCACATTACGAATCTAAGGAAAAATACACACAGTTATTGACTTAGTCTCAACAAATGTTCTGTTATAAACCCTGCTATCAAGATCCTCATTTGTAAGTCGCTTTGGATAAAAGCGTCTGCTAAATGACTAAATGTACATGTAAGATCCATCTCAGACAATCTGATCACAAGAGGCCAGCCGAGACGCATTGCTGGAACCTGTGTCTCCTATGACCACTTATGATCAGATTTTGAGGAGAAGGGCCCGTTTTGACACTTTTTATGCACTCTCTGCATTTCCTGCTGACCTCTTTGGACGTGACATTTTCAAGGTCCTGGCACATCATGATACTCCTGAGTTTGGCTTTGATTAGACATTCTGTTCTCTCCCTCTCTGTTGGCCTGAGGAACAGAAACATAGCACAGCCTAAATCAAGGGTTCAAGTTAGAGCATCATTTTAAGGTGAAGGGTGTAACTTTTTATTATTATTATTCAGAAAAGTCCAAATGACATGTACTGTATACAATGAACAACACATAAACATGTCTTCTGTTTAATCCTAGCTTTTTCCAAATAAAAAAGAAGGGGAAAAAAAACAATATATTACTCATTTTTACAAAGAAACAGAATTGAGTGTATAACTTGTTTGATGTTATGTTTGTTTGACTATCACATTTGCCTATCATTTGACATTTGACTATCACATTCAATTGTGATAACAAATATGTCTGGCTTTTGCTCTTGGTTGGTCACAAAATAAGAAATAATAAAAAATAAAAAAAACTCACTTCCAAACAAACTAATCAAAATTTTAATTTAAATCTGCTGGTGGGTCAAGGACACTAGGCTTTCAGGGTTTGTACTCACTTGTCAACGAAAACTGCAGGAGAGTCTGGTCGCAGTGTTTCCAGATCCTGCATGGCATTCCACTCATTGATGCAGCTCTGTTCAGAGCTGATACAGCTCTCGTAGTACCCCATCCAAGTGAGCGCCATGCCACCAGGGAAATAGTTGTACCTTCGTGACACCTCACATGCCTTGTGTAAAATCTGCAATGCTGACCTAAAGGAAAAGCAGGTTAAAGGTGAGCAAGATGGAGAGACCTTTGCCAATAGTGTCAGAATGGAGTTTAAAGATCAGGGTGTGATCTTAAAATCAATCAAACTGTATCTCAAACTGATTTTAAATAATTCTACACTTCAAATCAATGATAAAGAGCTTAACCACAATTGCAAAAAGCAGTGAAAATAACATAAAATTACGGCCAAGATAGCAATCATTCAGCAATTTGGTATATATCAAGGCAACAGGGTTTCTATCAAACAACATCGGATGATATGATATTCACTGTACCATGGTACTGCAATGGTACTAGTTTTGAAAGAGTCACCAGATGGCAGTGTGGAGCTCTATTATATTTAAGGATGTCAAACTCCCAAAGCACCTGTGAACACCTGAAAAACTTTAAATTGCTCTAGTTCATTATTTATTGATGTTATTTTCTCACCACATGGCCTGGACTGACACCGGCTTGAAGATGTGCGTGCGCGCGGCGGAAGTCACACTGAAGCCTCTGGAGAAATGAGAAGAGAGGTTAAATAAGGCCATCATACCATACATCATTACAATAGAGCTACAACCTTTTTAAATAACAATAAAAACAAGGAATACTTGTTAATATTTTCATTTGACAAATCCATTCAACACAGTTTATAATCCATGCTATCTAGATCGGTGCATCAAAAGTTGAAGTGTAATCAGACCAGCAACAGCAATTCCTTTCCATTCCCAGAGGGGGCAGTACTCACCCATCACCATCTAAATGAATCTTGGTGTCACTCCACAGTGGCAGCACCATCCCAATAGAGCAGTTCTTACTGTAAGTGAAAGAAAAACTCCCTTATTTTACTTAATGAAGTGTGCCTGCAGGAGGTAACAAACTTTTAAACTTGTCTGTTTGATGATATGCTAAACTGTATTTGATTTGGTCTCACCTGTCTTTGTTGCTGAAGTCCATGCCCAGCAAGATGTTTTCCTCAGTGTCTTGACGGCCATTTGTGTAGACTACCACCATGTACCGCACACGGTCCGACCACGCACTCTCTAACCGCACCGCCTGCGGATTACAGTTTGGTTTGTGTAAAAACAGGGCCCACATAATACATACACATGCAAAAGCAAAATATATTAAACATTAACATACTGAACTCTAGAATAAATCACTGAAAATAAAAATTCGGCCTTTAGTCACTCACTCTCACATAATCTTTCTCTCTATGCAAGACAACAGGGGCATTTTGAAGAATCTCCATAAGTCGGTCAAGCTCGTCAACCTTGTGCACTATATATTAACTCTTCAAAAGCAGTGTTTCTCGAAATTTTTGCCTCTAAGGTCCCTCACTGTCAAGCAATATTATAATAAGGCTCTCCTATTTACGCTGATATGCACCTCTGGTACTTCTATTGTAATAAATATAAATGTAAAAAATAATGCCAGTTTAATGTTGTTTAGTCTTCATTTTTAATATTACTACCCTAGTAAAAAAGTTATATATTTAAAATACATTTATTTTATACTAAGTATAGTTCAAATCTATTAACATAACTGACATATCGCTTGAGACTTACTGATATAAAACTGTAATTAAACTTTATTTAGAGTATCACTTGTGCACAATGCACATTTCTTAATATTAAGCCTAAAATGTGTTTTAATTTCACTAGTGATGAGGATTGTATGATCTTTGAATAATATCAGTCTTTAAATGCAAGGTTTTTAAAGTGTAACTGAAGTATTAATTGCAATTGTTCCACTTTAGCAGAATCAAATATACTTCAGCATATCTTTAGTTGAACCTCAGCTCTACTTCCGCACAATTAAAATGCAGTAAGTACAAAATTAGTTGTTCCAATTTAGCAGACTTTAAGTATACCAGTTTAGTATACTAAAAGTACAACTGCAGCGTAATTGAAATGTGTAAATGTATTTGTAGTATACTTAGCATGAAATAAATGTATTTCAAATACATTTAGTATATTTATTTTTCACTAGGGTAAATTTAAATCATTTTAAGACTTCCCTTTTGAAAGTTTGGCGATGAAGAAAACAGTCTTCAGGCAAACACTTTGACAATGAAACCCATTCAGCCTGACTGCATGTACCTTACTGCCAAAACGTTAGTCATTGATGGAGCGTGTTCTCTCACCAGTTTGATGCGATCTTCAGAGCGAAGAATGTTGATCATCACCTGCAGATGCTGAGGTAAGTCGCCTGTTGAGTGAAACCAGCGTTACATTCCAAACAAAACCAAGACGACTACTTTGTTTACATTAACACCAGCGGCGTCTCAAAACCCCGTTGAAGAAAAACAACCATAAAAATAAACAAGATAACTAAAAATGATGTCATATTAGTGAACTAAGATTTCTAAGAGAAGCCGAGCCAAGACGAACGCCCACTGAGTGATACAAATCAGTCTTTAAATGTTGTATGCTTTTGATTAACGCCTTTATAGCGCTGCTGATTTTACGATATTCCAGAGTACAAAGTGTACAAACACACATGGATGTGGAAAGATATGAAAAATGAGTTGTTTCTTATGCTTACATATCTCAGATAATCCTATTCAATTAAATGATTATGTATGACATGACTAAGTGACTTTCGGCCGCATTGTGAACAGGTATGTGCAAATAAGTTCTACCCTTTGTGCCAAGAATTATAAATCTGACAGCATGCCATTCGACTTGCTCTAGCCCCTCCCCTTTTGATGCAAGTCAATAAGAGATACCAAACAAGATCTGTTTACATTTCATTCTCCTCCTTAACACAGACAGACTAACTCCTCTGACCTCTGACTGTGGTGCGGTCCTACCCAAACAAACCTTCTCCTACTCTTGTGAGCTTTGGCAGAATCCATGAAGCAATGATGTAACTGGTGTGGGACGTGTGGGAGGCCAATCAAAGTGCACAAGCAGGTTAAGAACAAAGCCAAAAACGTGAAAACCAAATAAACTCAAAGCTTAAGAGCCAAAGCCTGTCATGTACACTCAACACAACAGATGATGTTCTCTACGGTTTATTGGCTGCTTTGCATTTGAAGCACATATGAAAAGAACAGGGTATGTTCTCTCCTCCAACAAAACAAGCCCCTCTGTCTTCTGGGTCTCTATGACAAGAATTTGCCTAACTTTACATGCTTGTCTGATAAAAAACTGATATGTAAAAGAATCGCTCAAGCAGCGCAGGATCCCAGAGCACAGCTTTGTTTTTGAGAATTATCATTATAGTTTCCAATTCACTGTACGCTCTTAAAAATAAAGGTGCTTCACGATGCCATAGAAGAACCTTTTTGTCTAAATGGTTCCATAAAGAACCTTTAACATCTGAAGAACCTTCCTGTTTGACAAAAGGTTCTCAGTGGCGAAAGAAGATTCTTCAGATTATAAAAAGGTAAGAAAGAGATGGTTCTTTAAAGAACCTATGACTGAATGGTTCTTCTATGGCATCGCTTGAAGAACCTTTTGAAGCACCTTTATTTTTAAGAGTGTAAGTGCACAGAAAAGAGCGACCAGTACATCATTTACAACCTTAGCTTTACTGAAGAAAGACTTTCAAGTTTGCAACAACATGAGGATGAGTAAATTAGGACAGAATTTGCATTTCTGGATGAGCTATTAGTTAATAACTTTGACACACAGTTTTCTCCATCAGTTATGATTTTGACAGCAATTCATCATTTAATTTCAGGGGTTGTCATGATGAGTCAATCCCTATGACTGACACTGAAATAGGATTTGTTTAAAATCAAAGTATTCCAAACCTTATTCTTTACCAAATCTACTCATAACAATGATTTAACTGAAAGGTCAAACAATTTTATCTCTTTTCAAAACCGCACTCACTTAAAAAGGAGTAATTTTAAACATTTAAACCCAATCAGCATTTTAGAATTATTTCTGAAGGATCATGTGACACGGATGCACAAAATGTAGATTTGCCACCACAGGAATAAATTACATTTTAAAATATATCACAATAAAAAATGTTACTTTAAATTGTAATAATATTTCACAATATTACCGTTTTTACTGTACATTACCTTGGTGGGTCTAAAAGACTTCCTTCTAAAACAAAAAATTGTGCCGACCCCAAACACATCTCAAAAGATTAAGAAAAATGTAATTCCTTTTGATATGCCCGATTTAATGGTCTTTGTGCTTTACTTGGTCCTCTAAAGAACTCAAACAGACAAGCAGTACAGGTGTGAATCCATCTGCAAATATTTATAGTGTATCTTGCTTTAGGAAGTTGGTCAATGTTTAATAAATCACCACTGATGCTATTTTTGACTGTCTGGCTGCCGGCGCCATGAGAATGCAAATAGAGGTGACTGATGACGTCAAAATAAAAAAAATTTTTAATTAACAGGACAAAATTAAGATGGAAATCTGTGTCATCAACATCTAAATGCAAGGACATTTAAAGACGTCAGCATGGAGAGAAGATATTTTAGAGCTTAACTTACATTTAGAATGAGCACCGAGGATTTGCCTCATGAATAAATGTTAAACTGTAAGGTCTTGTTGAGAAAACAGCTGAGCTATTCTCACTGTCAGAGAACATTTTGTACTTAGACTGTCACAGAGGAAGAGAAACCCTACATCGTCTAGTCTAACACAGACATCCGCAGTTTCTCAACGGAGACAGCTGACTTCTCCACCTTTTAGTGCTGATGCAATTGTACTTTTTTCAAATGATCTAATTCTCGTAATCTAATTCCAGATCTTCTAGACTGTCTGCATAAATCACTTTTAGGAAGTCTTTGTCTTGTTCCTCTTGTGATTGATGGGTAGTTGAGTTATTATTCGTATACTGTACGAAAAGCTCATGACTCAAGCGATGCTCCAACAGGCCCTGAGGTCAGACTGTATGTAAAAACAAAACCGCTCGTCAAACCGGCAACAACTCGCTTGTAATAAGCACTACTGATGCGTTCAAACCGGTCAAATCGAAACTTCGCATCCCAACAAGAAGTCAGGCGATGGTATAATATTAGCCAACTGACATAACAGATGCTTGATAGTATCAGGGGTTTATAACAGAAAAAAAAGTCTAAACCTGCTGTGATATGACAAGCTATCTGAAAGCGTGGCGAGATAGTCAATGCATAAAGCCTGAGGACTTGTTGTGTCTGCATGGTGTTCAGTTTCTCTCAAAACAGATTCAATTCGCCCAGAGCAAATGTACACCCTTCTGTTTAGCAGTAAACATGTACTTTAAAGGGTTACTCCACCCCAAAATGAAAATTTTGTCATTAATCACTTACTCCCATGTCGTTCCAAACCCCTAAAAGCTTCATAGCGCCATTTTGGAGAATATCCGCTGAACGCAAGCAGCATACGCTCTTCTGTGTCAGCCGCGCTGCACGGATGCGCTGTTTTCATTCAAATCAAAGCGTAAATACACGTAGAAAACGTATCCTTGTGTCTCGGCTGACACAGAAGAGCGTACGCTGCTTGCGTTCAGTGGATATTCTCCAAAATGGCGCTACGGTGATGCGGAGAGACACAGAGGAGACGAATTGTTGAATGAAGTCGTTATTTTTGTTTTCTTCGCGTACAAAAAGTATTCTCGTCGCTTCATAACGTTACGGTTGAACCACTGATGGCAGATGGACTATTCTGACGATGTCTTTCATACTTTTCTGGACCTTGACAGTGTAATTTACAGTCACAAGCCTCCCGGTTTTCATCCAAAATATCTTAAATTGTGTTCCGAAGACAAACAAAGCTTTTACGGGTTTGGAACGACATGGGGGTAAGTGATTAATGACAAAATTTTCATTTTGGGGTGGAGTATCCCTTTAAATTAGCATGTTTAATAAATTCAACGTGTCACACGTGTTAGACAGTGCTGGATGGATGGCGGCTAGGACATCTGTTGTCATGCAATTGTGTTTGCATAAATTACTAAGAATGGCAAATAGAAAGAAAATTACAAAACAAAGTTGATTAAAAAAGTTACAAATTAAAAAAATTTAATTGAAAAATAATTAAAAAAAATTTTTTTTTTAAAAATTGCACAAATTACACTTTCACTTTTTCAAATGCTTGTTTTTCTAGCAGTGGTTTCGTATTGTAAAAATTGCAGTTGTATTGTAGTACAACTACTGTAGTTAAAAACTTTGTGAATTTTATCTTCCAAACTGAAATCATTATATTTTTATAATATTTGTTGAGCAAACATGTGAACACAATAAAACCACACCGCTATATCATATCTCTTGTCTACATATTTCAGGTATAATTTTACAAAAACACATTTGTATTGGGGCAAAACAATGGTTTTATATTTTTGTATGTTATCTTTTAATATTTCTGCTGTTTCATGAATTGGTTGTCATAACTGTTTTACAGTTTGCATTCTCCTATAATAAGATTTTTAACTGGCAGACTGTGACAACTTACCCCATCAATGACAAAACATGACTCACAATTGGTATGCAAGTTTAATATATTTATGTTAAGTATGCAACTACTGTTATAAAGAAAGTATGACAGCCTTTCTACCTATATGTTCCTTTCTTGCCTCAACAATCCTATAAATTAGAGGCAAATAAAATAATTCAAATAGGCAACATTTTATTTTGATGGTCCCGTTTAGACATTCTGTTGACTATAGGTAACTTTGCAACTACATGCCAACTACCTCTCATTCAAGTATTACAACTGTCTGATTAATATCTTCTAACACTTGTCAACCCTCCTCTAACCCTAACCTAACAGGGGACCATCAAAATAAAGTGTAACCTAAAAATATATTAACATCATAAAAAAGGGGAAAAAAGGGTTTTTATATTTTCCTTTCTGAACAAACAGGAAACCGTTAACTCTGTATATAAAACCACCAGGAAACACATAAAACAGAGAGACGTCCCATGTGCCTTGTCTATAAGAAGTGATGTTCTCACAGTGCCAATATGCTGAGCTAAACTGCTAATCTGGTTAATACACACACACACACACACACACACACACACACACACACACTTGTCTGGGACA
>NW_015548231.1:497662-498539 GCF_001515605.1 Sinocyclocheilus anshuiensis | reverse complement strand
TTAATACACACACACACACACACACACACACACACACACACACTTGTCTGGGACACGCTTAGCCAGCACTGAGTCTGTCCATCAGCCGATTTCTGAATTTCTCTCTCAGGGCGGACACAGCAGGCCAGGCAGTAAAGTCACCCTTACAAAATTTACTATAGTAACCATGATTTCCACCAAAACACCATAATTCCAACAGTCATTAACATAAAACTGAAGTAACACATCTGAGATACAGTTAATGAAGAACTGAGGTCCACTCAAATAACAATGAGCATTCTGTACAAAAAATTATTCCTGTGCTGTGATAAAAATTCAAGTATACTTGTTGACTTTTTGGCTGTTCATCTAAATGCAAAAACTCACTAATGTGTGATACGAGGAGACAGATTTTATAGAGAGCCCTCAAGTGCAAGCATGGACTCACCTGCATGTTTGTGGTGAGGATGACCTCTCTGGCCCTGTGGACAGCTGCCCTGCTGCAGAAACAGAGCGGCCCCCTTGACCATGAAGAAGCTCTCGCTTAGACTGTAAAAAGGAAAGAAAGGGTAGAGGAGACAGTGTGAGAAACATGGCCAACAATGAAGCAAAACATGCTTGTGTGACATTTCAGAGAATGTAATACAACAAAACCCACAGACACCAAAAAGTTGTAGATTCGGATTTTGGGGAAACACAATGCACATGTGGAAAAATCAGCAATGATTTCTGAAGGATCACGTGACACTGAAGACTGGAGTAATGGCAGACATAACAGACATAAATGACATTTTAAAATATATTAAAATAAAAATAAAAAACTTTTAAATTGTAACATCATTTAGGCCCAATCCCAATTCTACCCCTTAGCCCTTCCCCCTACCCCTCCGTTTCACGC
>NW_015548231.1:494567-497166 GCF_001515605.1 Sinocyclocheilus anshuiensis | reverse complement strand
GACACATAAATGTAAGCATTTTTGGCATTAATAAAGATTTTAACGAAAAGTAATCATTTGTTTTATGTTACATTCAATCGTGAGTTCATATTTACAGTCATGTTACTCAAAGAAATGTTTGCAAAAAAGTGCTAATATTTGCTAACTAACGTCATATCATTATAGACTGCACGATAGTGCCACGACATATTTTCATGTCTGATCAGGGCGATAACCACCGTAGACATTGAGGGGGGCTAGCCCCCCAATAATTAGAAATTGCTAAGCCCTTTTTCTGAAATATTGCCAATTCGAGAGAGAGCGAGAGAGAGAGAGAGAGAGAGAGAGAGAGAGATGAAAGTTGCGTGTATGTGCGTTTCTCTTTTTAGAGTGAGTTTACTTAAAAACAGCGATTTTATCCTCTGGTTGCTGGAAAATATAATGTAGCCATTCAGTATTTAAACTGTTATTAATAAAAGTCGTGGGGCAGCGGTAACAAGTTTCTTTGCTCCTGGATGTGTGAGCTGCGCAATATCTACTAATTTGCTGCTTATTAATAGTTAGTAAGGTAGTTAAGTTTAGGTATTGGGTAGGATTAGGGATGTAGAATATGGTCATGCAGAATATGTGCTTTATAAGTACAAATAAACAGCCAATAAGTTAATAATATTTTATATATTTTGTGAATTAACTATGACTGCACATCTTTAAACCTCTGGGGTTGAATTTTGCATGTTACACAACCCATCTCACCATCACTCACCTGTATGCTCACGACAGGTGCTTTAGGTCTGTGATTTCAGGTGTGGCAGTAATTAGGCCTCACATGCAGTTAAACACACTTCTAGAAATGTGAACCACCCGAGGCTCACTATTATTCTAATGCACTGTGGCACAAGTAAATCTTAACAGAAACCCAGTGCTGGGAAATGACAGGACTACAGCTGGTAAGGTGAGAATTTATGCTCTCAATATCTTGCAGAGATTACCGAGCTGTCAAGAAAACACTTTTGTCTATTATCAGACTGTCATAACAGGGCAGGGATGCTTCACATTAATTAGACTGAACACGGTGGAGTGGCACATGACTTTGGTTGCCAGTTTAATGAACTTGGTTGTGTTTATGTATATATGGCCTCTCCCTGCCCTTGGATTTGGTCTGTATACATAATGTATATTTAAAAACAACAAAACAATGAGAGAAAGAGAAAGTGAGAGAGTGACAGAGTAAATTTTGTGCAGAATATTTTGTACATATATATGTTTTATGTGTACACTGCATACAAGTAATGCCTGTAACCATAACAGGTCTGCTTGCATGAATACAGCCTAATTATGCAATATGTTTGCTACTGCCCATTTGTCTCGGGTCATTTTTCTAGATAAATAGAATTGACGCTAAATTTGCAACAGCAGCAAGACAATGCTTTTCTTCTGAGATTTGTTATGGCCAGCTTGTTAGATAGGCAGGCATAATATTTCAGGGTCACATTGTTTTCTCGGCCTTCTGTGGCTGTGACCCTTTGCTGACTCATCCCTCTCATTTTTCCTGACTGGACTTCCAGTGTCTCAGCATTCAGAGGAACAACCATCACATGATAAGCAACCGGCAACAAAACTGGCATTGTACCCCCGACCCCACCGGTCTCTTTATTTCTCTCCTACTTCCTCCTCCTCCCTTTCTCTTATTCCCCTCTTCAACTTTCTCACCCTCCCTCCAAAGGCCTCGAGGGTGTCAGCGGATCACAGAGGCTTTTGTTTCCATCCTCCTCTCTTTTGTTTCTCCTCTCTCTGGCCGCCCCTCTGAGCAATTTATGTGAAGGCTGGAAGCAGCTCAGCGCCGTTGGGCTGATGGATTGAGTCATGACTGAGAGACAGACAGCTGTAAATGACGATACGCGAGCCCTGAGCAGAATACACTCATCTCCAAGCGTGTAATTATGATGTGAGTAAGAGTTTTGAGAAGTAACCACTCTAAAACGCCTCTGTCCACGTTTCACTTGTATGTTTAGAGTCGGCCGCAGATGGATACGTGGTACCTAGGATGAACAGCCCTTTGGTAGAAAATCTGGACTCAAACCTGCACTACAAATATAAAGTTCCTGACAAATATCACACAAATTAACTCAGGTATACTGTAAAAAAATTATATATATATATGTGTGTGTGTGTGTGTGTGTGTGTGTGTGTGTGTGACCCTGGACCACAAAACCAGTCATAAGGGTCAATTCTTTGAAATTTAGATTTATACATCATCTGAATAAATAATCTTTCCATTGATGCATGGATTGTTAGGATAGGACAATATTTGGCCGAGATACAGCTATTTGAAAATCTGGAATCTGAGGGTGCAAAAAATCTAAATACTGAGAAAATCACCTTTAAAGTTGTCCAAATGAAGTTCTTAGCAATGCATATTACTAATCAAAAATCAAGTTGTGATATATTTACGGTAGGGAATTTACAAAAAATCTTCATGGAACATGATCTTTACTTAATATCCTAATGATTTTTGGCATAAAAGAAAAATCTATAATTTTGACCCATACAATGTATTTTTGGCTATTGCTACAAATATACCCCAGCGACTTAAGACTGCTTTTGTGCTCCAGGGTCACAT
>NW_015548231.1:493215-494395 GCF_001515605.1 Sinocyclocheilus anshuiensis | reverse complement strand
CACATATATATATATATATATATATATATATATATATATATATGCATATGTATGTACTTTTTTTTTCAGAAAAAAAGACTATAAAAAAGGATACAGTAAAAATCTGGTAATTGGTTAACCGTAAAAATTACCTTACCATGTTACTATTACATGTAATTTTACTGTAAAATAATGTCAAATGTAGATTTTAAAAGTAAAAACTACAACCTTAGAAACAGAATTCCTTGCATGATACACAACATATAATTTTACTTTATTTATTTAATTGTTCAAATAAATTATTTAAATAATTAAATGTATGCATTTACTTAAATAATTTTGCTTCTTTTTATTTTTATCATCAGTAGCGTCTACACATTTATTTGCTTTTTATGCAAGTTAATGTTTGTTGTATTATTTTAGCCGTATACTGTATATAATCAATATTTTGAATTTTTCTTAATAGCTTAATTTCAATCAGAGGAACAATCACTTGGACCAAATTGTAATAAAGTATTCAAAATGTTTAAAGCAGGAAGTAAAATCAATGTAGATGTGAAAGATAATGCTAATGAATCATTGAATCAGAATTCTGGATTGATTCAAACAGACAAGTTGAACTGATCCATGAAATTAGTTGAACTCTAATACTGTTTTTGCTACTGGAGTTTAAACTTAACTTTACATTTTGAAGTTTTAATGCTCACATACTCATGAGTCACAACACAAAAATGATATGCAAATTAATATACCTACAATGACATGACTGATATACCAGTAATGACAATGGCTAGATACAAGTGCATTAAAACTCTTAATTGCTTAATTTTCTCATTGTGTTGCTTAATATTATATTGACAGCAAATCATCAAACATATCTGCCCACCCAAGTATACGGGACAACTTCTGATTTCTCGCTTTCTCCCAAACACATTTACACACACCTTTTCTCAACAACCCCTCCACAAATGCATAAGCCAAAAATACTTTCCATATCACAGCAAAGCACGGTATCAAACACAAACACACAAGCAGGCCTAACAAGCCCACATACTGTAAGTAGGGATATGCCGGTATCCAATTTTCATGTTGCGATTAATTGCTAATGCTTTTATCACGGTATGCGGTATTATCACGATATTGAACTTTAGTTTTAAAAAAGTGCTCTCATAATACAGTATAACAGGTATAATAACTTTTC
>NW_015548231.1:484607-493111 GCF_001515605.1 Sinocyclocheilus anshuiensis | reverse complement strand
TGCAGCTGCTTTGTTTACAGGGTTTCCGGGGTAACGGCTGCATTTAAATGAATTATTATTATTATTATTATTATTATTTCTGCAGTTTATGGCCATCTGCTGTCAGAGAGTGAAAGTGCGCTTTCATCCAGAGCGTCTCTCACACGTCCACACTTGTTTACGTCATAGTGCGCATGCGTCTTTCACGCAGCATACAGCAGTGTTGTGCATTTTGACCAGTTGATGGGAAAAGTATTCTTAAAATGCATTCAAAATTCTGAATAATTTGTAATATATAATTATTCACGGTATTTAGAAGTGTCCACGATAACAATATCGTGCATATTCATTACCGTGATATATCGCATTACCGAATACCGGCACAAGTCTAACTGTAAGTGTTAGTAAATTCATGTGAAGGTTATGACTCATTTGGCACTGCATCATCTCCGTCTGACAGTATTTGTGAAATGACCATCTGCAGGAACAAAGTGGTACATTGACTCTTATAATGCACATAGTTTGCGCCTCAAACACAACCCAGGGCAAATACAAATTGCAAAATCAGACAACCGCATGACTTTCATTAAGATATGCAAACAACATCACTACCTCTCAGGTAACACTGGCAATCGTTCTTACTTTTTCTTTGTACTTTAATGACAGCAGAACTCAAGCAGTTGGAGCTCTATAATAAGTTGGTGTAAAACCTGCTGATCATGTTCTCCAGCACAATTTGAGAATAATCCATACAGCATCTTGAGCTTCAATAGAAAAAAAGAACATCTGACCATTTGTAAATAGTTCACCTATCACAAATTTGTTTAATTAGTAACCTAGAAATAGTACAGTATCTTAAATATTTCATATTAACTTCATACCAAAATCCTAAAACACTGTTCATTTCCAGATTTAGAAATCAGAATCCCTGTTTTCCAGACTTCTGGATCTTACTGTACAAGCCATGCATCACAAGAATCAATCAAAGCCGTAAACGCCACTGCAATCTGCATCACTTAAGACTCCACCGATTCACTCACATGTGGTAGATCTGCCTCTGTGTGACGAATGCATTATCCACAAAGTACGGTAGCATTTTCAGCACAACTTCCTGACAGGAGTCCACGACCAGATGCATCCTGCTGCTGGCTGCAGGGAAATCTCCCTCGCCCCGGTCCGCAGCAACACGCTTCGCTCAGATCTCCAGCTGCTTACGACAGAGCGAGAAAAACAGCACACAGAGGGGAGGAGGAGCACGTCTGCAGCCCCTTCCTCTGTCTGATGCTCTCTGAGAGCTGAGAGTGTGTGAGCCAGTTTCTACTGACGCACACCCTCCCTCTCGCTCTCTCGCTCTCTCTGTGTGTCAGTAAATAGAGAGAGGAGGAAAAACTTGTTCCCTTGTCTTTGCAGGAAGGGATGAGGCACTCTGTGTGTGCGCATGAGATCTCTCCACTGAAATTAGAGCACTCCAAACAACTCTGACACTGCAAGTAGCCCAGCAGGCCACAGAGATCCTGGTGTGTCTCTTGGAGAAATAAAACAGCTTCACTCCGACAAATCTGACAGCAATGATAAAGAAAAATGGAGAGAAAAAGCATAAAAGATCCCACCTGTTCCTAAAGACAATCAGTCAGACAAAAAGAAAAAAACAAAGAAATGTGTTGACCTTCTTAGCTGGGACTCCTCATTGCTTGCTACACCCTAAAATGATCTGTCCCAGAATCCTCACATGGGCTAAGCATGGGCAACAATGCCTGCTGCTGTCGGACGAAGCAGGGAAGCCTCTTAAAATCTCATTAGGAGACGAGACGGGGGATGTGTCCTAAGTAGACTGCAGTAAGTGCAGAGACTGGCTGACTGTCTGTACTCCACTAGGACTTCTAGACTGAGAAGGACAGAGTACTGGGTCTCTCTCACACACACAAATGAAAAAGCAGTACTCAGATGAAGAGTGTTGACTCTTTCTGTCTAAAAGCTGATAAAACAGGACAAAGAGTAAACTGAGACACCAAGGAACAGAAACAGCCGGGGGGGAATCTACAAATAAAAGGGGGAGGGGGAGATATTTAAGAAGGAAGGAAGGAAGGATGAACAGAAAGGAAGATGAAGAGAGCCGTCTAAAATAACTAAAGAAGCCGAGTGAATGGGAATACTGAAGGGCATTTGGAATTTCTGCTTTCTGGATCGGCGAGTTCTGTGAAACAAGCAAACAAAAACAGCAAACAAACAAAACGCTGCCAGGTTACACTCTTTGAAGGAATGTTCTGGGTTCAATACAAGCTGTATGCTGTCAATTACCACTAAAAATAACCATGACTTGTCCCTCAGTTTATCAAAATAAGCAGAAACCATATGTACAGTAATGAACTTGGGTAACACTTTATTTTAAGGTGTCCTTGTTGCACGTTACATGTACTTACTGGTATAATAACAACAAATTATGCAGAATTACATGCAAGTAACCCTAAGCCAAACCCTAATCCTAACCCTAACCATATAGTAAGTACATGTAGTTAACTGATATTACTCAGTACTTGAATGTATAATTACACTGTTACAAGGACACCTTAAAATAAAGTGTAACCTGCACAGCAAGGAATTACGAAGGGTTTCCTTCAGAAATGAGGGTCAAATATTTTTTGTCACATAAACAGACATAAACACATAAAAAGAGTCATTTTCTTCAGTGTCATCGAAATACAGGTTTAAGACTTGCGGCTTGTTTTCAGAGAATATATTTTAGAATTAAGTTCATTTTCATACATTTTCCAGATTTTTCTAAGCATAAATCAAACAAAAATTATTGAGGTTTATTTTTAATACAAGATGCCAATGGGGTCATATATATAACTTACTGTATTTTTGCTTACTGTAACATAACTTACTGTATTTTCAAAAACACTGCATTTTTGATCACATAAATGCATGCTTGATAAGCATGTGACACTTCCTTCAAAACCATATACAAACACCAAATTATTCAGTTTATAAATAGTTTAAAAGTAAATGT
The DNA here is from genome assembly GCF_001515605.1 of Sinocyclocheilus anshuiensis. NCBI lineage: Eukaryota > Metazoa > Chordata > Actinopteri > Cypriniformes > Cyprinidae > Sinocyclocheilus > Sinocyclocheilus anshuiensis. The sequence continues at coordinate 490,122 of NW_015548231.1, read as the reverse complement.
ATAATGTTATAAGGATATTTTATAGGAAAACAATATCCTATATTTTTTAATAAAATAGTAAAAAAAAATAAAATAAAAAAAAAAGTATAAAAATACTTGTATACTATTTTTGCAGTCTAGTTATGTGTTACCAAAAGAATTCCTGTGGAAATTTCAAGTGTTTCATTTGTTTGTTCGATGTACAAATTAAGGAAAAGGTTGTCTTGCTTTGAGCCTAGAATATTAATTGGTTAGGTCACAAGATGTTTGTTTTAAATTCAGAACAACTCCTCATAGACATGAGCATAAAATCTTTCTTAATCTGGAACGATTTACCACCAACAAGAATTGTGTGGAATTTGCTAATGACCTACTTTGATAACAATCAAACATCGTTTTTCGAATTTCACAGTAGTCTATCCCCTTCATCCTAACAAAATGCCCTAATAGACTACAACAGTTGGCCATGTGGTACTTGACCAGACATTCTTCTTGCTACTGTAATATATATGACAGGTGTGAGCTTTTAAATATATTCATGATGTACAGTATATCCCAGAGCAATTAGCCTTACTTGTTCACGCTTTGACACACCAAGTCATGAAGCACATGACGACACTTACGGAGCTTCCCATGTGACTCAGCATAACCATGGCAATGCTATCAGGCAGACTCCAGAACACCTGACAGGTGTCCCGATTAAGGACGCCTGCATGTGGAGCTTTAAACAGATCAAGCGTGTGTTGCGTGCGTGTGTATCGTAAAGTGTGTGTTCACTGGATTATTTCAGTATGCTGAGACTGCACTGGTACACAAAAGTGCCACAATCGCTTTTCTGCACACACAGGCACAAAAAGATTAAAAGCTTCTTTTCTGGGAGCAGATGTTACATAACATTTCCATTATATATTTGCTGAGCAACGAAGGAAAAACGAGGGACAAAAAGAGGGAGGAGGACAAACGGCGCACCAATCTTTTCTCAGGTGTCAAAACGAGAAAGATGAATTGCATATGACATCAGTGTTCACCAATCTATTGTCTTATTAATAGTCTTATTAATCATATGAATTGCCACATACACTGGCCTGAGTCCGAATGATGATGAAAACAACTCTATAGTCTCAAGAATTAATATTAATGCAGTGCGATGCACATTCATGCAATTTGTGCACTTGCGGTAGAACATGTGATTCTAAGAAAACAGTAATGTTATTTTAAAAGAATAGTGATGTAAGGTTAAAATTTCTCCATATCTGTTCAGATGAAGAAACAAATGCATCAACATCTTGGATGGCCTGAGGGTGAGTGCATTTTCATTCCTGGGTGAACTGTTCTTTTAAAAGGCAAAAGAAATAAAAAGGTCATGCTATTGAATTTAATTGCCATATACAATAGGCCAATTGCTTGCTCATGCAGATAGGTCACTTTCTATCCTGGCTGACAGTTCACATTTGTAATTGGTTGCAGTCTTTTCCTCTCATAGTTTAATATGTTAAGCAGTGGATCTTTTATTCAGCGTTATCTGATTTCTGTGCATATGTGATCATTTTAAAGGGGTCATATGATGCGATTTAAATTTTTCCTTTCTCTTTGGAGTGTTACAAGCTCTTGGTGCATAAAGAAGATCTGTAAAGTTGCAAAGACTAAAGTCACAAATCCAAAGAGATATTCTTTATAAAAGTTAAGACTTGTCCACGCCCTCCTAAAACGCCTCGTTTAAACACGCCCCCACATGTCTACGTCACTGTGTGGGAAGATTTGCATAACGCCGCCCAAATGTTCACGCAAAGAAAGAAGGCGTAACTTTTATTCTCGCTGTAGTATTGTAGTTGCCGCCGCCGCCGCCGCCACCATGTCGTGAAGGCGCTGTGTGTTTCATTGTGAAAGCGAAACTACTTTGTTTGGCCTTCCAAAAATGGTATGACAGTATGACAGTATGATGCAGGCTTTTCAGAGAGACTTAACGATGATGCGCTGAGTCTGACTAACTAATATTAGTGTGGATCGATATACAACCCTCTACGGACACCTTGGCAATTGAATCTCCATTGGCTAGTACATTTTTTTGTTTACTTGCCAGACTGAAATACTATACTATACTATACTATACATAACTTTATATATATATATAACCGCATAAACACATTGCACTACACCAAATACACCAAATAATGTTCTTTTTAGCAACATCATATGACCCCTTTTTAAGATGTAAATGGAAATACCATGTTTTGGTATGAAAAAAAAACGTTAGTTTGCTGTTCTTAGCTAGCTTAATATTTTCTCACAGTCTGACCAGCCAAAAAGTGTCCAAAACTGCTCTGAAACCAGCCAACAGCCTTACCAGACTGGAAGTCCAGTTAAGACCAGCAAACCAACTATGGCTGGTTTTAGATTAGGTTTTGATCAGCAGGGTTGGTAGCAAGATATAAATGTTATCATTGGCTGAAAGTGCACTTTAAGATCAAGATCAACTGTAAATTATGTTGTTGTTGTTTTTTTTCTGAACAATACTGCAACATTTTAACTTGTATATTCCCTAACAGATCAGAGACATCCACACACCCAAATACTCAAACCCTGATATACACTACAGCTACACCCACAGATTGCTGTGCTTGGCTGCTCCTGTCTCGGTGTCTGTTTGGTGAAATCACCAGCTGGCTCAATGCTGTGCCCCCTGGTTGATTTCACAGGAAAAGTCTTTGGCCGGTTCAGTGGGCATTCCTGTGTACATTTCACAAAGGGTTAAGATTAGGGTTACAGCTATTAGAGGGTAAAATTTGTGGGGCTCCTCCATTTAGCCTATTTATTCATCCAGATACCACAAAATACTTTCTTATCCAGCTATGCCCGTTTCAAAATGCTTGAAGGCATAGATCACAGTAGAGCTGCACAACTTAGGAAAAAGTAATCAAATTGCAATTGTTCTGATTAAAAAAAAAAAAAGGTTTGCTGTGCTTTGCTTGCAATTTGCAAGACTATGCAATTTGGCAAAACATTTTGTGACTATTTATCAATATGACTATAAAATGTTAAATAACAAATGTATCTTAACCATAAATCAATATGACCACAAAATATTAAAATAACAAACCTAATGTATTTCACTGTAAAAAAAAAAAGATAAATTAATAATAATAACAATTAGATTTTTCAGTGCAACAGTAAAATTACAATATTAATATTTAGAATTTCAACAGATACTACAAATAAAAAATATTTCATATTGCAGAGTAACTGACACGGTACAGATGTATTGTGCATCGCTAACAGTAATAATTTTCTCATGTACAAACTGGGCTATTTATGTTAAAAATGTATGGGTCACCATGTGACCATAAAACTGCAGTAAATACAAACAAAACTTATTCTCATTTGCATGAACATGCAATATATCTGCATTCTAAATATTTAAAGCTATGGCATTCATCAGCCCTTTCCACAGAGTTCACACTAAACCACAAACTGCACGTAACAGCATTGCAGATTCTGCCACAACACAAATGTTCCACAGTATTTCAGGAAAATACAAGAAAAGTCAGTCTTAGGTGAGAGAAAAGGAATTTGTCAGGTTCAAACCGTTTTCTACTAGCAATGGGTGTTACTTCAGGAATCAAAGAGCTCAGGCAGAATGACAGGTCTTTACATGTGTGCATAAACGAATTACATCAAATACTGGGAATCTGTCACGTTCTAATAATTGCACAACATTGAATGGAACAAGGCAAGCTGGAATGCTCAGTCCAGGACCTATTTAACATTTAACAACTAGTAGTTTGTATCTTCAGAACAGCTAGCTCAGGACTGACCTACTCCAAAACTACTAGTGTTTCAGTTCCTTCTGAGGTTCATCCTAAATTTAATCTAAGTTTTATTGACTAAAATGGCTGTTTGTGTGGAAGAAGTGCTGATGCTGCTGTTCTTACATTGTTTTATTTAGCTCCATGCATCTGTTGGACTAGTGACTTTATCTGAACCTTGATTTTCCTCATTAAAAGAGGATTTGTTTCACATGAGCCTCTAGGACATCCTGTTCCCAGCACACACAAATTTTCTGTCTATTTTCTGTGCTCTGGATAGTTCCATGAGCACATAGATTTTTAGAATAAAGGTTGAACATTAGTAAAATTGGAATTTATATGCTGATTTTAGAAGATACAGTGGCCTCAATAAGTATTCAGACTAATTCAATAGTTCAATAATGAAAATTTGCTGACAATTTATTGACCCTTGTGCATCCAAGATGTAGGTGAGTTTGTTTCTTCATCACAACAGATTTGGAGAAATTTAGCATTACATCACTCGCTCACCAATTGATTCTCTGCAGTGAATGGGTACCGTCAGTCCAAACAGCAGATAAAAACAACACAATAACCCACAAGTAATCCACACGACTCCAGTCCATAAATTAACGACTTGTGAGGTGAAAAGTTGCGTGTTTTGTAAGAAACAATTCCATCATTAAGGTGTTTTAACTTTTAACTGTTGCTTCTGAACGATTGTTTACAGGTGTTTGTCAGTTAATGGTCACATGACATGCAGGTAGACAAATACAAAATCTTTATATTGAATTTTTATCTTTATTTCATTTTTTTATTTTATTGTTTTGACTGTTTTCATTTTAAAAACATTTATTTATTTGAAATATTTATTGGAACTCCCTGCAGTTTCTTCATAAACCTCCAGGGGTTTGCAAACGCCAGTTTGGGAAACCTGCATGATAAGATAAATACTAGTGCTGGGTAGGGTTGTGACGGTGAGGACATTTTCCCACCGGTTAATCGATGAGTGACAACACCGGTAATACCGGTATCACCGTTGGGGTGGGGGCGGGGTGTTAGTTCGTTTGAGTTTCCCTCTTTCTTCGCTTTCAAATGGCTTGTAAAATTGCCGTGCGAATTTTACTTTCACTTTCAAATTAGCGGCAGCTGCCGCAAGTCGGCGTCAAGCAATTGTTCGTTTGATTTTCCCTCTTTTCCTCAGATTTTTTGGCTTTCAAATAGCTTGAAAAAGCGCCGTGTGCGTTTTACTTTCACTTGTAAATTAGGGGCAATTCAGCGTTGATTCAATTCAAGCAACAACAACCTCAAACTCAGAACTTTTATTAACAAAACGACTAAAAATACACCATATAGGCCTATGCCTAATAAAATAACAAATTACTTAGGCTACACAAAGTTTAAATAGGTATATAAAACTGAAAATCAGCAAACACTGTGGAACCAAATAAATAAGAAACATAGAACATTTATTAGCAAAACGAATAAGAAAGCTTGGAGGCACGGCATATACACCTTGATGTAAAATAAAATAAATAGAATACACAAAGTTTAAATAAAGTAATCAGCAAACACTGTGGAACCAAATAAATAAGAAACATAGAACATTTATTAGCAAAACGAATAAGAAAGCTTGGAGGCACGGCATATACACCTTGATGTAAAATAAAATAAATAGAATACACAAAGTTTAAATAAAGTAATCAGCAAACACTGTGGAACCAAATAAATAAGAAACGAATGTTTAAAAAAAA
>NW_015548231.1:480423-484588 GCF_001515605.1 Sinocyclocheilus anshuiensis | reverse complement strand
ACTCTCCTCACGTGATAAATAAAATCTGACTCCTGCTCCGTGGGGCACTGTCGTTCACGCACGGTTCGGCACGCTGCATTGAGCGTTTAGTTTTTAAAAGTGTCTGTCCTCTAACTGAACTAGGCTAAATTATTTTTGTTACTATAAATAAATCAAAACGACGGTGGGGGGCGGTGCCACGGTAGGCAAATGACGTAACCGGTGTTGCGGCTTAACATCGGTATAACCGAAAACATTGCTGGGCAATGATTAATTGCGATTAATCGTATCCAAAATAAACGTTTTTGTTTATATAATATGTGTGTGTGTGTGTGTACTGTGTATATTTATTATGTATATATAAAAAGACACACACAAACAGTATATATTTAGAAAATATTTACATGCATTTACATGTATATATCTATATTCATATAATTTATATTATAAATTTTTTTTTTTAGTATATAAACATAACACATTTCTCTTAAATATATATGTGCATGTGTGTGTATTTATATATACCTAATAAAATACACAGTACACACATAACGTAAACAAAAACTTTTATTTTGGATGCGACTAATTGCGATTAGTCGTTTGACAGCACTAATATTTATATATTTATATAAATGCCTAATAATTCATTCAAAACACTTTTAAATAGACTGCAGCAATTAATATGTTGTCACACACATTATTTTGTTTAGTTCAGAGTCGTGGGAGAATCGTGATCTCTATTTGAGATGTAAAAAATCGTGATTCTCAGTTTATCCAGAATCGTGCAGCGCTTACTGAAGCTGATGTTTGTGTGTGCAGAACGCTGATGATAACTGCTATCCTGACGGCCGAGAGCAGCCGGCGCTGGCCTTTGTGGTGGAGAAGGACTGCATCACCATCCTGAACAACGAGTGTGGGTTTGAGGAGAACAACGTCCGTGCTATCTGTGACGTGGGCCGGAGCACCAAAGGAAAGTGCAGTGTTGGGGTGCCTCCAGGACCAGGGTTGGGAACCACTGGATTATGCAATTTGGCAACTAAAAACAGAAACCCAGGCTCATCGGCAAATGTCCCTGTGGCAACATTTCTGCAGAATGATACTGCATTGTTGTTTGCAAGTTTCATGCCACTTTCAAAAGTGAAATGTCCAGGGAGTGGTGCAAAAGGAAACGTACCACCTAGACTAACACGAGCATATACATGAGATACAAACACATTTGCTCAAGCAATCACACCTGTTTAGCTTGCTTACAAGTCTTTGAGCTTTTTTTGAGCTCTTTGTGACAGGAGAACAAGTTTACTACATCCGAAATCCATACATGAGTGCCTATGCAATGCAAATGGAAAAAAAGTAACTGTGAGAAAATAAGTATTTGTCATTCAATAATATGTCCCTTAAAGGGGTCATATGATGCGATTCCAATTTTTCCTTTCTCTTTGGAGTATTACAAGCTCTTGGTGCATAAAGAAGATCTGTAAAGTTGCGCTTGTTGTTTGTCGTTTCTCCGATCACAAATGCAGACGTTGTTTTATGTTTACGCAGCGCGATATGCAACGCGTAAAAAGACAGTATAAGTCATTATAATCAGTCATTATGTCCCCACTGGATGCAACAAATGCCCCGTATGTAATGGGTTTTATTGTTTTTGTCTCGTCTAGTGATGTCCGGATTGCGAACGAATCGTTCTATTTAACCGGATCTTCTTAGTGAACCGGTCGAACCAGTTCACCAAATCGAATTGAATCGTTTGAAACGGTTCGCGTCTCCAGTACGCACTGATCCACAAATTACTTAAGTTATTTGGTTTATAACCGTGCCTGACAGAGGAGAAACAATAATGTACATTATATGGAAAATAATGTGTTTTTTTTAACCTTAAACCGCATAAACACATTGCATTACACCAAATACACAACATAATGTTCTTTTTAGCAATTTATCAATAATACGTTGCGCAAGAAGAAATAAAAGCTGTTTAACTGATACTACTGGTCAGTTGGAAACTTCAGTGAATTGTATGTATAGGTACATTTTTGGAGTGTTGCAAAAAATGTAGGTAAAGGCACATTTTTCCAAAGAGCCTAGCTTGTAAAACAGTCAGTTTAGCTCCTAAATTTTTCATTTTAGAAACCAATCCAGTCTGGAGCCCTGCTGAAGGTAGTTGTTAATACGCAACTCTACTAAACACTATTTCACCCATCTGTCCACTACAGTCACTGAATTACAAGGAACCAGATCGCTCTAATAAGACAAATATTCATTAGGAACGATATAGTGTCTGATATGGGAAAGCCAGCGAGATGTTTGTCTCAAATTAAACCCACTTGATCTCACTTCAGTCGAAGAGGAACTGAAACTGTAATAAAAACCCACTCTGGTGTTAGAGCTGCTGTGAAAGCAGTGATCAGACGCCTGGACTCAGATATCTTTGATTATATGTGTTAGAACAGTGGAGCAGAACCATCTCGCAAACTACAGGGTGCGATGAAGACTCCTCCCTTCATGGAACAGACAGAATCTTCATCATCTGCTTCTGACAGATAGGACCTTGGCAACACACACACACACAGAAAAACTTGCATTTAAAAGTCAGTTGTTACCTCTGATTTAGCCGGCGCTCATCATCACTTCCAAAGTCCTGGAAAAATAAAACAGAAAGTGTGAGGGAAACAGAAGTTAGTCATCTAAAACAATAGATCACCAAGACATGTCCATACTGTTCTATTTTAATTCTATTGCTTTGAGCCTTGAGATAAAGAATAGAGCAGGATGTAGGATTTTGTGATGTAATAAATCTAATTATGTCTTCATGCATCTTCTACCTAAACCAAATTATAAGTTCAGCATCTGTTGTGAAAATGTCAGAGAGGCCAGAATCCCTCAGGCCTCGGGAACTTTTCCAAATTCCACAACCTCACCCGACTCAAACCCAGCGCAACGCACAACAATCTGGCCTAAACATGGTTCTTTTTCCCCACACGATCTCTCTCTCTTTCTTTGCTAAATGTGTAACCTTTAAGCACAATACAAGACCTCTGTGTCCCAAATAACAAAAAAGCTTTGATATATCACTATTCTCAGCAGCGTAATATGACAAAGAAGAAATGTTCTCTCAAAGCTGAAATGTGAAGAATGGGGCCTCTCCTTAAGATAAGGTTTCATCATAACAAAGAGTGTTTTTAAAATAGTTCTTCACTGTATGTGAACGTGACGGCCCTGATTATTAGGTTACTGATAGTGGTATGAGCACTGAATGAAGGCCGGGGAGTGTGCCATGGTCAGATGTGACCGATGCCTGAAGGAGAAGAAACCGTGTCAGGGGAATTGGCTGTGCCAAGGATTCTGTCACGTACCAAAATCTCTCCCTTCATGCAGAAGCTAGGCTTATAAAACTTTATAAGCAGGGCCGAATGAGGAGTGGAAACCATGAGGTTTGTGAACAGAAACAGACATTTTGGAAGTTTCTGTGATTTATAACACATTAAGTGGATGAACAGATTGATAGCATAGGGCGAAAAGTTCGGAGTTCCGCCCCGACACACACACACACACACAAACAAACGTGTGCGCACACACCCACCTAGTATTTGTATATATTAAGCCGCAAAACGACTATTTAAATACGAATTCTGCGTCTCTGTGTTAATGAATGGCGCAGACGCGCTGTTTTGTTTACTACTCGTACTGAAGCGCGTGTGACGCTTGCGGTGATATTAATGTCTGCCACTAAGAAGGAAATAAATACATGAACAACATCTCCAGAACTGCTCTGAGAGTCACTTCATGAGCATTTGACCGTTTAATTTGAGTAAAACTATCCTCATATCATATACACACAGAAATGTAAAGGTATTCACGGCAACCCGTCAAAATAAAAGTTTGGTTTAACTTGAAGACATTGCGGCAGAAATATATTACTATTGTTCAGTAGAATGTACGTAATAGGCTACTACTACTAAAATTATTAAAACCTTATTTTTAAGGAATAATCATACAATATTTCTTCAGTGTTTTAATTGTAATATTAAATCCCCTTTGTTTTCCAAAAAATAAAAGTTGTTTAATTTTCATTAATTAAAAGATAAATTAAATTACTGTTTTATCCCTTAAAAATGTAAATACACAACACAGAATTTCTGAGGACAAAAATCATAAGGCTATTGTAAGAATAAATGAAACTTGTTTT
>NW_015548231.1:479590-480413 GCF_001515605.1 Sinocyclocheilus anshuiensis | reverse complement strand
TTGTTTGTCATTTCTCCGATCACAAATGCAGACATGGTTTTATGTTTACGCGGCACGATGCAACGCAATGTGTAAAAAGACAGTATAAATCATAAATAATCTGTAATTATGTTCCCACTGGATGCAACAAATGCCTCGTTCATGGTTCGTACACATTTTTACCAATAAATTTCCATGACTTTTCCATGACTTTTGAGACAATATTCATGACCTAAATGTTCCATTATTTTACAATAAGAATAAAAATCTGTTCAAATTATCATAGCATATGTTAACTAAAATGAATGACTATTAATGCTACTCGTTTGCTTTCTTGTTTTAGTAATAAGTACAAGCTGCAACTGCGCCAGACGTTACTCCACATTTCACATATCACATCACTGAATATTATTATTAAAACCTTATTTTTAAGGAATAATCATACAATATTTCTTCAGTGTTTTAATTGTAATATTAAATCCCCTTTGTTTTCCAAAAAATAAAAGTTGTTTAATTTTCATTAATTAAAAGATAAATTAAATTACTGTTTTATCCCTTAAAAATGTAAATACACAACACAGAATTTCTGAGGACAAAAATCATAAGGCTATTGTAAGAATAAATGAAACTTGTTTTTATGCTTTGAAATAATTAGACATGCTAAAACAATAAAACATAAGGTTGGAAAAAAATAAAACATTTCATAGGGCCCTAAACATGTAATTTTTGTTAACTTTTAATAAATTGATGTTAAATTGTTTAAGTTTAATGATTTTAATTAATTAGACATGCTTTTTGATTAATAAAATTTAATTTAACCATTAAAAAGGAGTCCAGAAAAATT
>NW_015548231.1:448950-479526 GCF_001515605.1 Sinocyclocheilus anshuiensis | reverse complement strand
GGTTATGGTTTAGGTTCCGGGCTGTGCAGGGATGGGTTGGTGTCTGTATTCAGAAAGGCACGGAAAACGCGCGTTCTAATAAAATAATGCGAGCCACTAAAGGGAAATGGTTAGCTGCTTGCTAGCGGTAGCCTGTTACATTACAGTACATAAGATTTCACTTACCACATAAACAGAACAAGGAGAGATGACCGAGGATGATGGCGAATGATTTACAGATCCTGAGCACTAATGACAAGCATCTGATCTTGTAAAATGTGTGGCAAGTACTGCCGCTGTAGTTTACACAGAGCACGTGCGATCGCAAATCTCGAAAAGTGAAAGTAAAAAGCAATTGTGCATTCGAAAGCAGTTTCAATGTCCCGCATATTAATAGCAGCTCCCTGATACCCGTTTCCGGAGATTTTTTGCCCTTACCTAAGCCACATACCTTCTATGTAGATATCAGAAAACAATTTAAAATATTGTATTAATGCATTCTATGGCACATAGAGATGCATCGATCGATCGGCCAGGGATCGGAATCGGACGATTTTCCTCATGATTGGCCCCGATCGGTGACCGGCCGGTCAGTCTAACGACAAAATACATACAAAATTATGTCAAAATGCCTGTCTTGGCGAGTATTCACGTAAACACAGCTGGTATATAGGGTATTAAGTGAATGTAAACCGTTGAGAAGCAAAACACATGTGTAACAGTATATTAGATCCGTGCAAAAGGTCTTAGACAGCAGCCTAAATAAACCTGCTGTTGTCTGTGTCATTACTGTTTAGTTACACAGTGAAGACTACCCAGTGTTATTTTAAAGCTGAATAGATTATTCCGTTTCTGTAGTAATTCTGTACTGAAATAGTAGAGATGCACCGATCGATCGACCAGGGATCGGAATCGGCCGATTATCCTCATGATCGGCCCGGATCGGTGATCGGCCGGTCAGTCTCACTTCTTTTCGATTTCGAGCCGATCCGTTTTGTTACCAGCGGCATAACATCAGCCACGCATTTTTGCTCTCTTCTCTCCGACGACCCCTGCTCTCTCACACACACATCTCATTCGCTCTGGTTAAATAGTGTGGCATTGCATTATAAATATACTTTATTTTAATGAAAATTATAATAATAAGAACTCAGATAAACCGTATATTGCCGTAGTCGTGTGTTTATTAGTCACGTTGAATCAATGAAAGCAGTTGAATCTTCTGTTTATTCAGCTGCAGCGATTTTCTGGGTTTCTTCTGCGAGGCATATTTGGAGTTTCAGCTCGAGAGCGCCCTCTGGCCTTTGGATGGAGATTTACTGCTGATCACAGAACCGTGCTTCACTGAAAGATACGCATGACAATCGCAGCTTCTGTCGAATCGCGATCTCGATTCCATTTCGATTTATCGTGCAGCCCTAACTGGATGTGTTATTTTACATTTGATTACTTTCATTTCTGTAGTATTTCTTACCTGAATAAAATCTTACTTAACCTGAAAAACTTAGTTTCATAACTCTCTTTATTTTATTGCATTTATTTGTGCAATTTTTTTATTTGTTCTTATTTTATTACTGACTTTTTACTTGTGTTTTTTTTAATGAAAATAAACCTTTGCGTTGAAGAAAAGTATAGTTTTGTTTGTATATGCTGTCAATTATAGATCTTAGAAAGAAAATCGGAATCGGCAAAAATTGATATCGGCAGATCACACTAATGAAAAATTGGAAATCAGAATCGGCCAAGAAAATTGCAATCGGTGCACCTCTAATGGCACCTTTAACAATGTCCTTAGTACCTTTCTGGGCCTTGAACATGTCAGTTGTGTTGCTGCATGCAAGGTCAGAAAGCTCTCGGGTTTCATCAAAAATATCTTAATTTGTGTTCTGAAGATGAACAAAGGTCTTACGGGTTTCGAACCACATGAGGGTGAGTAATTAATGACCCTTTAACCGCTGAGTCAGATCACTGAATCAGTGATTTGAACTTGAGAACCAGATCATTTGTGACTAAATGATTAAGAATAATTCTGTGAACTGGATCAACAGATTAGACACAAAGCTATAAAATTCCACTGGTTTCAGAAAATTAGTAATGCAAGAGTTATAGGGACCACTCCTGAACTAGGCTTACTTTTATGTTGTTGTTTTTTGTCTTCAAAAATTTGACTTCAGTTTAAGGCAAGGTCATACAAGTTTGGGACGACACGAGGGTGAGTAAACAATGACAGCATTTAAATTTTTATATGAACTAATACTTTAAGAAAATTAAGAGTTTCAATTTTGATTTCATGTTAAATTGAACCCAAATACCACACACAAAGCTTCTGCAGATTTTTACCCTTGAAACCTTAAACCATTATTCCTCTTCAACGAGTTTTTATTTTACATCTCTCTCTTGTTACCTCTCTACCCATGCTTTGTATCAGTCTATCCCTCCCTCTCTCTCTCTCCCTCAGTCTCTGCATGAGATGACATCACTGCAGCTGCATGTTCCCCAGTCCTCATGTTTGAGATTGTGCTGTGAATTCTAAATAGCGTGTGTCCTTGCTAGCGTAGCACATTATGCAATTATTCTTAAGGCCCGTTCACACCACACTCTAAAAAATGCTGGGTTAAATACAACCCAGCATTTTTTAGAGTGCAAGAACAATAACAATAACGATAACTACATTAGCATCCACACCAACACACAATAACATTCTGCTTATTATAAGTGCGGGCTGCAGTTTTGACATGTGCCGCTTGAAATGCTCGAGCTCTTTAAAGCAGGATGGATTCTGATAAGCTATCGATATTTTTATCATTCATCAGTTGGAGCAAAATCATTCTGCATGTGATTCCAATGTTATCGTTCCTTTGTGGCATAACCATTATAGTTGTGATGTGGACTCTGCTTTTCTTTTAAATTAAGAATGACTTTTAGAACTATATCTTTATCATTATAGTCTTTAAATTTAACCACAATATAGATTTAAACATTAAAGATCTGAACTTAATGAAAAAAATGAAGATTTAGTACAACTAAGAAGTAAAAGACCACATTACAGAGTCTCAAGCATATTGATAATCTGACCCCGGTACTGCTACTGAACTGTGTTTATCATAATAATAGTATACAAATATCTAAAATTCATTCAGCTTTAGTTAGTCTCATAGTAGAGTAGTCATCCGACCGTGTCACTGTGTTTTGTGCGCTCCCATTCAAATGTGTAGAGATAGCGCCCCCTACTGGGTGTAAAATGGATTTCTAAGGCAACATTTGATGAAGATGGGGTGCTTTCAAGAAGGAAAGACAATTAAAGCCTACAAGAAAATTGTTTAAGTTTAGCTGGTTCCTATTCATCCCACCAATAACAACTGTTACATTGTGTCTGTAATATAATTAATTGTGTTTGTTTTGTTTAGATGTACTTTTATTTTAATTATTTGATTGAAATTCCAAAAGAACAAAAAGATTAACAATAGTGTGTAAACATAGTTTTCAAACAGTCTTGAAAAACCTCAATATTGCTGTATACTCACAAACAGTAACAATTGTATTTGGAACAGGACAGAGATATTGGAAAGAAGAGAACACAGAAAAAAAACATGCTAATAACATTAAATATATAATTAACAGTACATAAAAGATCTCATTACAGCTCAAAAGAAAAAGGTGCATTTCTTCTTATTAAGTGTCTTTGAAGATTTAACTATTACACAATTAATTTTTAAGATATATTTAAGCTATTTTAAGAATTAGTTTTTTTTTAGTAACAAATAACATTCCTAATCCAAAGAACATAGTTTGTATTACTCAGGGGTGCCCAAACTCGGTCCTGGAGGGCCGGTGTCCTGCAGAGTTTAGATCCAACCCCAATTAGACACACCTGAACCAGCTAATCAAGCTCTTACTAGGCATACTAGAAACCTCCAGGCAGGTGTGTTGAGGCAGGTTGGAGCTAAACTCTGCAGGACATCGGCCCTCCAGGACCGAGTTTGGGCACCTCTGGCATTACTGTTATGTTTATGCTTTGCATAGCACCTTGCACACTGACGCACTCAACTGCGTGACAAGACTGGTCACGTGATGTCAACATTGCGGCGCCCATGAAGGGGCGACCCGCTCCATATAACATAAAACCGATTTTTTTTTTTTTTTTTTAAATGGACGGCTGATATGTCTTAAGTTTTAACCTTCTGTGGATGTACATAATTTTAGAATTTTTTTTACAAAAGGTCTTCTTCATGTCCCGCCCCATATAACATAAAACCGATTTTTTTTTTTTTTTTTTAAATGGACGGCTGATATGTCTTAAGTTTTAACCTTCTGTGGATGTACATAATTTTAGAATTTTTTTTACAAAAGGTCTTCTTCATGTATGTGTATACCGTTTAAGTAAAGTCCACCTTTACGGCTTGGCATGATATCCATGAATAATACTTAGTTAAACCAATCAGTTCCAAACAAAACAGTGTTTTTGTATTTTTTTCACTAAAACCAAACATATTCTTTCGCAATCATTAAACCACAAATTGCAAGACAGCCTGGAAACAAGCCATTAGCTCAATAAAGTACAACAGCCCTGTCAAACACTTTCTCCTGGAGACAGGATTCAACTCAAGAGCATCACAACCATAAACACTGTCTACCAACAAAGATGAAGCACCATCACAAAACAGACAAGATTAGGGTGAATGATCAAGTTGAATTTAAGAAATCACGTCAAGAATGCCATGTATAGTCCACAAAACGCCCAAAGGCGAATCATGTCATCTCACAACAGCAGCCAGACGCAGTGACACAGCGTGCAATCCTCCATCAACCCTGATGGCATCCCGCTAGTTAGCTTTACAGCATTGGGCCTACGTGACTCATATATAAGGGTTCTGTTGTGTTTTTATTAACCATTACATCTTCACATCTCGCCGTGTTTATTTCCGCTTACCTCCCCCGCGTTGGTGGTGGCGGTGCTGGAAGTGGACGCCGCGCTGGGAGTGGGCGAGCGCTGCAGGGTTACCAGAGCCATGGATGGAAATCTCCCAACACAACGGCCAGTCTATCTGACACAAGCTAAACCGACTAGCGGATTTCCCCCTAGCAGCAGCGCCAGATATACGGGGATTGCGCGGCGACTCCACGCGCTCGATGGGACCGCTGTTAAAAGGCCATGGCTGAGCGTTTTTTGTGTCGCTGATTCCGTTTTGACATGAGCTGGATGATGTTTTGGTGCTTCTCACTCTCTCACTCTCTCACCCTCTGCCGCATGTGGCTGCCTTCAGCTCACACAGCCTGTAGTGTTGTCTCAGTTGTGAACGAATCAGTGTTTTTGAATGAATCTTGTAAGTGAACGATTCACTTCCATATTGTTCGGCCAACGAGTCCCTCCCTTTGAAAGCGCGTTGACCCTTTTCTGCCTTCAAAGACTGACAGTAGTATGGACCAATAGTATTCGAGTACGAGCGGTGTAGGCGCTTATCATTGGTTGAACTTACCGAACAAACACGCCCTTCACTGAACGACTCAGTGTTTTGAATCTGAACGAGGCATTTCCTTGGGCATTTGAATGAACTGGGAGTCTAGTACTTCTTGTATGTGGTAAAGTGAAGCTCGGCTTATTTAGGCTGCTGCTCCCATTGTTGTTTTTTTATAGGCCATGCCAAGCATGTGACAAAATTAATGTAGATGATGTAGATCTCCAACTGTGCAAAAACGCCTAGATTTTTTCTGTATTTTTGATTTGAAGAAGTCGTGCTGTCGCGGTCGAATAACGAATCGGTTGAATGGTTAATTCAATAACTTCAGTGACTCAATGTCGCACATAAAGACACTTGTCTCCACCTACTGGCATCAGACAGACCCTTCTCGGGCTACTGGACCAATCTGAACGTTTTTTTTTTGTCTCTGAACGGAGATTCAAAAGACACAAGCACTGAATCAACTGAACTCAATCAAAATACCCACCACTAATAAGAATAAAATCCACTCAAGCAAAACATCAGGGTGGTAGAATAGTCATTTTAGGTGTCATAGTGTTGTTAATTACCCATTTTTTTTTAATGTTATGTGTATTTTTTTAAGTTAACATTACATATTAATACTACTGATCATTTTGACCAAATATAAATTTTCCAGAGTTGCTCTGCGAATGAATTAGGCTAAATATATTTGCTCAAGTGAAACTTTTACAGACCTCAAGAGGCTGGTTCTAATCCGGTGGACTTTACCCCATCATCAAGCTTTGTGTGAACGAATGGATAGACTCAGGCACTTGTTGATTACTTTATGGGAGTTAGGTAATAAAGAATTAGTTAAACAGTAAATTCTGTTTTCTGCCTAAATCCATCTGTGATTGCATAGCACACGGTAGTGTATATAAGAGAGAGTGAAGAAGAGCTTGCAGGATTGGAGATAACGTCTGGTCAATTTATAATTCCGGTGAGTGAAACTGTGTTTCTTTAATAAATTCTTTCCAGCTTTGTAATACAGTACATGCAGTGTATCACCTGTTAAACCATAAAAAGCTTACATGAAGGTGAACAACAAGGAAAACTAAAATAATGTCTTTCAAGTTTGCATATAGGCCTACAGTATGTAATATTTGGTTGTGCAGATTTCTCTGAAATACACATGCACGTTTTTGCAAGTTATTTGCAAAAATAATTTTCATTAATATCAAGTCAGCTGCACGAATAAACACGTGGCAGCATTGTCTGGTGATATTTAAAACAGAAAGGGCTACATTTTATTTACACAGCAGAATAAAGCAGAAATCCATTTTAGAAATAAAAAGAACTGCTGATAAAAAAAAAAAGCCTGTGGGGTTGTACAAAGTACTTTCCCACATATACAAACCTAATTTTGTTTTCATATCTGCAAATAGATTTACTAAAGCCACATTTGCATGTTTATGGCACTTTTTTTCTGCAGACATGAGGGTGTGCATCATTGGAGCGGGGGTCATCGGCCTCTGCACCGCTCAGAGCATCTACCAGCACTTCCACAGCAGGATCAGCCCCCTCACCATAGAGGTGTATGCTGATGTCTTCACTCCACTCACCACCAGCGACGGGGCAGCTGGACTCTGGCAGCCGTATCTCTACGACAAGGGCAACGTGCATGAAACGTGAGCTTTCAGTGTCAGTAAAAGTGTCAGTGAATCGGTTGAAGCACATCCTCATGTTTCTCAGTTATCCTGAAGAACCCAAGATGCTGTATAATCTATAGCAGCAAGTAAAATGTTTATTTCCTTTTCTCAGTAAATGGAACAAAGAGACGTTTGACTATCTACTAAGTTGCCTCAGCTCTCCAGATTCAGTGAAAATGGGAATCTTCCTTCAGTCTGGCTACAATCTGTGCTCTGAAACTGCACCAGTGAGAACACTGTCATTTCCTTCATAAAAATACTTTATATTTAAAATACATAGTTGACATGGCATTTCATTGAACAACGCAATATTTTTAGGTATATTTTGTAGCTGTCTCTTTGCTCCCCTCAAACAGGACCCCTCATTTAAAGATGCGGTGTTGGGTTTTCGCCAGCTGACTAAACGTGAACTAGACATGTTCCCGGGATACAGGTACTTATCAACTTTGTTTATTTCGATAATTGATTTAAACTGATATCGCTGACATTGTTTTTGAAGTCAAAGTCCTGTACAAGACATGGAGTAATATTCAGTTTAATTGGACATTCAAATTGAAACAGGGCAGACCTATGCATTATATTATATATTTCAGCTCAATCTGAATAATGGATGGATCTCAGTGTCATATCTACATCTCCATTTCCACTTTCCCTAGTTTTGGGTGGTTCAACACCACTCTCATGATTGAAGGAAAGACATACCTGCCCTGGCTTATGGACTGGTGAGAGATCTTAGATCTTCTCAGTAGCATAAACTAGGATGAAGCTGCATGCTGTATGCATATATGTAAAGATATACATACTATGTATGTATGTATGTATGTGTATATATATATATATATATATATACATAGGTTTCAGGTATGACATTTTAGTCATTTTCTGGTGTTCTCTATACAGGTTAAAACAAAGAAATGTCAAGTTTCATCAAAGAAAGATTGGTTAATTTAAAGAGGTTTGCACGTTTGTTTGTTTTTTTTACTGCAAAAAATATTCTGTATGAGTGGCCCAAGTGTAGCAATGCTATTTTTTTTATTTTTTTGAGCTGTGTGAACATCATCTATCCTGTTGTGAAGTGATTGTGGTCACACTTTGTAATGACCTAAAAATATGCTTCAGTTGGCAGATAGTGGTGCTGATGTTATCATCAACTGCTCCGGTGTCCGATCAGGAGACCTCCAGCCTGATCCTGAGCTCCAGCCAGCCAGAGGACAGATCATTAAGGTGAGGTTTAGTGGATAAAAGTCAATCAGGTTTTGAGTTTTAGACAGTCTCTGATTCTGCGCTGTATGTCAACAGGTAGATGCTCCCTGGATAAAACATTGGATCTCCACACATAATTTCTCGTCTAGAGGCAATTCAGCGTACATCATACCTGGGTGAGTTTATTTTTCATCACAGTCAATGTATATTTGAAAAAAAAAAAGACATTTAGAGATAAAGGGAAACATGCTGTGTAGGTTCCCATTTTAAGCTGTGTTTATTATAAAATGCAAAATGTAGTCTTGTCCCAGGACAGATGCACATGACCTCAGTTTGTTTCCGCAGGAGTCGTTTAGTCACTGTGGGTGGAGTTTTCCAAGTAGGAAACTGGAATCTGCAGAACAGTTCTGTTGACCATAAAAACATCTGGGAAGCTGCCTGCAAGCTTGAGCCCAGTCTACAGGTATGAGATCACATGTTATCAAAATCTGTTATTTAAGGTGTAATTTTCCATATTCCCACAGATTTGCTCAGTTTTCTCTCTCTCTAGCATGCGCGGATAGTAGAGGACTGGACTGGTCTCAGACCCGCTCGCAGCACAGTTAGACTGGAGAGAGAGACCATACGATCTGGACCAACCTCGTTTGAGGTGAGCTCATAGTAAAGAGAGCAGTATTTCTAATTAACTTTGCCTCTTTTCACACACCGTGCTGTTTTCTTTCACCTCAGGTCATTCATAACTACGGACATGGTGGTTTTGGACTGACCATCCATCGTGGATGTGCTGAGGAAGCTGCTCGTCTCTTTGGACAGATCCTGGAGCAGAAAGGTGTGCTAGCACACTCTAAATCACGTCTCTAATAGATCTGGGCCTCTGGGCAATGTTAGACATAATTTCTACAATATATGTAAATGTGCATATATTATTTTTTATTATACTTTAATAGTTTTCAAATAAAAGATAACATAACAGAATCATAACAGAGCTGAATTGTCAACATGTTATTCAGATAATGTACAATAAATAATCAGATGCTAGCATGATCTAATGTTTTTTCAATTAAGCTTTATTATTATCATGCACATGTACATCACTGTAGTGGCAAGGGATCCTGCTTTTCGACTGTCTGAACACTAGACTTTTTCAGGTATCTTCTACTTCATATAATGCCCCTATCAAATCATGTTCCAGTATACATTGCATATATGAAGGCAGTATATAAAAATAGTATATAAAACGTTATATTTAATATGTGAACATTTTTTAGATGAAAATAAATCTGCACAACCTGTGATTCAACTGAACCCATTAATCAATTTAAACATGTGCTTGAGCAGTTTTTTTAAACAGGTACATAAACAATGTATAAACATTTTTATAAATAATAAATAAATACATTTGCATTTTTATAAATACATAAAAATTACACCAAGACCTGAAAAATACATTCTGATACATACCTGTACAACCGGAGGGCAATAATTATTCTGTATAATTTATTACTTATTATTAAATACACAAATGTTTCTGGGACAAATGACTCACAAAAGATTTGTTTCCACCTGCTGGAGTAATGATGTAACACAAGTGTATAAACAAATTTTTCTAGTGAACAAATCAAAAAGATGACTCAAAACGCCCTGAATTGGGAATAGCATACTACTTTTACTATTTCTACATAGTTATATTATTTGGAACAACAAAAAATATTAGGTATAAAAAATAAAAATTTTGATCATTATTGGTTGATTAAAAATATACTGTTAGTGAGTCAGCTCTTAGGTCAGTGGTCTCAAACTCAATTGTTGGATGGCCCCAGCTCTGCAGAGTTTAGCTCCAGCCAGCTCCAACTTACACCTTCTTGGAAGTTTCAAGTAATCTTGAAGAGTTTGATCAGCTGCATCATGTGTGTTTGATTAGGGTTGGAGCAAAATTGTGCAGACCTGTACGTGGCTCTCCAGGAATTGAGTTTGAGACCACTGACCTAAGAGTTGATCAGGGGTCACCAAACTCAGTCCTGGAGGGCCGATGTCCTGCAGAGTTTAGCTTCAACTTGCCTCAACACACCTGCCTGGAAGTTTCAAGTATACCAAGTTAGACCTTGATTAGCTGGTTCAGGTGTGTTTAATTAACTCTGCAGGACACTGGCCCTCCAGGACCGAGTTTGGTGACCCGTCTTAGATGATAGTGGTGACTGTAACCTTTGATATGCTTGATTATAAGGGATCAACTGGAGTTTGTTTTATTTATTAAATATAACAAACAAGTCGGATGTATTATTCTGGTAGTTCTGACCTGCATCATAAATTACTTTATCAAAGAAATAAAAGAAAATGTTAAAGTCAAGGTAATTAGAAAAAAAGGTACAGGAGGATACACACTCTCTGTGTACACAGACAAAAACACAAAATTGCTCTCTCAAGTCTGGACACATAGGAACAACTTCTCACGTTACAAATCTAGAGCTGGGAAAAAGGAGTATTGTAATGTTTGTGCTGACATCTATGTGAAGGTGGCGTGTTTTGATAAGGTTTGACAAATACACAGAATTTACCTTGAAGTTAAAGCTGCAGTCTGTAACTTTTGGCGCTCTAGCGGTTAATAAACAGAACTGCGTGCGTCTTGCGGAAGAACATTGTAGCCGGAGCTACTTCTCTGTTTATGTCTATGGCGAATCACGCAGGTGCTGGGCTACTCCGCAGCGGTGCCTACCCGAACCAGCCTAAAATAGTCCGAATATAAACACTTATCATAGGTGTACCGTAGTGATTCAGGACAAGCCAAAAACACGGTTTGGATAATTGATTCATGGTGTACTACTCGCTTATTATAAAAAAAGTGTAAATTTTGAACACACAAAAAAGTTACGGACTGCAGCTTTAATGCACCCTGGACTGCAATAACACAAATGTTTCTCGAGTAAATGACTCACAAAAGAGTTGTTGCCACCTGCTGGAGTAATGATGTAACGCAAGTGTATAAACGAATCTTTTTAGTGAACAAATTAAAAAAGATTCGAATAATTCAGAGGAATCAAAACGCCTACCACTACATTTGAATTGGGAATAGCATCTAGAATACGACTTTTACTATTTCTACCATGCAAAAATAGTAAGACTAGTATTGAGAATCCAGCCCATACTCTGAGCCTTTACTGAATGACACACGAATAGCGCCACCTCAACGTCACAGCTGACGTTACGTAACGTGGGAAAAAGTTAATTTGTAAGTTTCTTGCAAGAGGTAAGATAAGGACGTGTTTAGGACAACGTCGATCTCTTTTTTGGAGGTAACAAGACAAAAAAGTGTGGTGAGTAAAGCTGTCCTTTTATAAAATATGAAGTATACCTTGAATGCAGTGTAATGCAACTCTGCCACATGCATAAATGTAAAAGTGTGGATTATTTCCAGTTTGACATTACATGCAGGGCATTAACTATTAAGTTACAATTGACAAGGATTCAACTAATAAAAACAACTCAAGCTCTATAACCTTGTTAGTTGTCATTATACATTTTAACTTTGAAATTGTGTCTCTTTGGAGTTTTTATGGACATAAGACTTAATAAAACAAATTAAGCCTTTCCCATGACAATGCAAACATATGGCAGCATTATGTATTCACTGGTGGATGATTCAGAATACACAGGTTTGTATTGAAAATTTTCTCCAATCAGTTTACAACATTACAACATATGTAATAAAACCATGCATTCATATTTATACTTGCATTTAGTTAGCAGACATGAGGGTGTGCATCATTGGAGCGGGGGTCATCGGCCTCTGCACCGCTCAGAGCATCTACCAGCACTTCCACAGCAGGATCAGCCCCCTCACCATAGAGGTGTATGCTGATGTCTTCACTCCACTCACCACCAGCGACGGGGCAGCTGGACTCTGGCAGCCGTATCTCTACGACAAGGGCAACGTGCATGAAACGTGAGCTTTCAGTGTCAGTAAAAGTGTCAGTGAATCGGTTGAAGCACATCCTCATGTTTCTCAGTTATCCTGAAGAACCCAAGATGCTGTATAATCTATAGCAGCAAGTAAAATGTTTATTTCCTTTTCTCAGTAAATGGAACAAAGAGACGTTTGACTATCTACTAAGTTGCCTCAGCTCTCCAGATTCAGTGAAAATGGGAATCTTCCTTCAGTCTGGCTACAATCTGTGCACTGAACCCCTGCCAGTAAGAACATTATCTTCCCATTGCATGTAATGTCATTATCTACAGAATGGCATATAATAAACCGCAAGTTCTGACACACGGGACATACTGTAACCGACCCATCTCACTGACCCAAGAGATAATTGTGAAAATGACTCAATCTCTCTGCTCCCCTCAAACAGGACCCCTCATTTAAAAATGCTGTGTTGGGTTTTCGCCAGCTGACTAAACGTGAACTAGACATGTTCCCGGGATACAGGTGCTTATCAACTGCATCTCATCACAAGCTATTTCTATAATTTGATGACGCTGACTTGTTTTGTTGTTTTACCCTTTGATGGTTGTAGTATTTCTTTTTGTAAAATTGCATATGTCACCTTTCCGTTTTCCTTCTATCTTTTCAGTTTTGGTTGGTTTAACACCGCTCTCATGATTGAAGGAAAGACATACCTGCCCTGGCTTATGGACTGGTGAGAGATTCCCGTTATCTAATCAGTAACCAACATTAGAATTGGAATGAAATAGAATATAACAGTGGAGCTCAAGAGTCCACAATTCAAACTGTAATATAAGCTTAGAAATTGTTACATTAAAAAAAAAATAAAACAAATAAGCATTTTGACTTAAAATGAATAAGTAATCTTTTAGATTTCTAGACTTGTATATTACATGTATATTATGTGTCTAGACATCTTGCATATATGCGTGTCTCCAATTTCTACATGAATATTTTTATTCTTCTGTTTTACTGTATATGCATCAGAATAACTTATGCATGTATATAGTCATGTAAAATCTGTTGTGAATCAGTTACTCTTTTCTGGTCTAACAATGATTAACACTATCTTTGACACCTTGGTCACATTTCTGTGTTTTCTGCAGGTTAAGACAAAGAAAGGTCAAGTTTTATCAGAGGAAGATTGGTTCATTTAAAGAGGTCTGAGCAATTGCTTTTTCATTTCCATTCATCTTTTTTAAATTAAAAGATCAGTATTAAGTGTGACAGTTGAGACATTTACAATGTAACAAAATAATTCTATTTCAAATAAAGACTGAGCTTTACAACTTTCTATTCATCAAAGACTCTTGAAAAAAAAGTATCATCATTCCCACAAAAATATTAAGCAGCACAACTGTTTTCATCATTGATAATATATATGTAGAAATGAAAAATCGCATATTAGAATGATTTCTGAAGGATCATGTGACACTGAAGACTGGAGTAATGTCTGCTGAAAATTCAGCTTTGACTTCACAGAAATAAATCAATTTTAACATGTATTTAAATAGTTGTTAAAATATATAAAATTATTTTGTAATAATATTACAATAATAATATTGTTATAATATTTCACAATATTACTGCTTTTATTGTATTTTATTCAGCATAAGAGATTTAAACATTAAAATATCTTAGCTACCCCAAACGTTTGAATGGTAGTGTATATGTTAACTTGATTGTTAACATCAGTAAGATTACCTTACACTAGTTTTAACATAACATATTATAAGCAGATTCTCTAACTCTAATTTCATTAATTTAATGTTCAGATTATGCTTGCCTCATATATACTGTAAAAAGGTAATCATAAAATGTGTAATTTGTAATGACCTCAAAAATGGGCTTCAGTTGGCAGATAGTGGTGCTGATGTTATCATCAACTGCTCCGGTGTCCGATCAGGAGACCTCCAGCCTGATCCTGAGCTCCAGCCAGCCAGAGGACAGATCATTAAGGTGAGGTTTAGTGGATAAAAGTCAATCAGACTTAAAGCATTTACATGGAACTGCTCTGATCTCATGTTTTTTATATCAACAGGTAGACGCTCCCTGGTTGAAACACTGGATCCTCACACATGATTCCTCATCAGGAGTCTATAACTCACCGTACATCATTCCTGGGTGAGCCTCTTCATGATGACACTTTACTGCATTTACAGTAATCTAAAGAAAACTGAAATAAAATAAAATGTAAATAGTAGATTAAAAAAAATATTTAAAACGTTGCATTTTCAATCTGGAATACGTTTAAAGGGGTCATATGACATTGCTAAAAAGCTCAAGCGTGTGACGGAAATGTTACGCCTCTTACCATATTGTGATGCCCTGTCCCGGAGTGATGAGACAAAACCAATAAACCCATTATAAACGAGGCATTTGTTGCATCCAGTGGGGACATAATTACGGATTATAATGACTTATACTGTCTTTTTACACATTGCTTTGCATCGCGCTGCGTAAACATAAAACCATGTCTGCATTTGTGATCAGAGAAACGGCAAACAAGCGCTACTCTACACTGCTCAAAACTCACGTTTGAATCGTCAGTGGCAAATCCTTTAAATATAAAAACGTACTTACAGGCTGTGAGTCAGAACAGCCGGCATTGTAGTCTACTCTCCCAGGATCAGGAAACAGTCCTCCATAAAATGTGCTGAAACACATCTGAATATTTGGGTTGAACTGTTCTGGAACAGTGTTGTTAATACAACTTAACCACTGATTTCTAGTTGTGTCCTCTTTTGGAAGACCAAACAAAGTAGTTTCGCTTTCGCAACGAAACACACAGCGTCTCCATGTAATGGCGGCGGCGGCAACAATACTACAGCGAGAATAAAGGTTACACCTTCTTTCTTTGCATGAGCATTTGGGTGGCGTTATGCAAATCTTCCCACACAGTGACGTAGACATGTGGGGGCGTGTTTAAACGAGGCGTTTTAGGAGGGTGTGGACGAGTCTTAACTTTTATAAAGAATATCTCTTTGGGTTTGAGACTTTAGTCTTTGCAACTTTAGGGATCGTATCTATTCACGAACAGCTTGCAGCACTCCAAAGAGAAAGGAAAACTTGAAATCGCATCATATGACCCCTTTAAGTGCTAAAATGACAAAAGCTAAAATAAAAAATTAATTGAAGCTAAATATAAATATATAAAAAACTAAAACAAATGACAAAGGCACAACAATATTGATAAAAATTTAACTTAAAATAAAATGAAAACTGAAAATATAAAATAAAAGCTAAATGAAATATTAATAAATACTGGGATGGTATGTAATACTAAAATAACACGTAATAACAAGCATTGTTGCTCATTTTTCACTTGTGTTTGTAATGAAGTGCAGCGTAGTCTTGTCTTAGCAGTGATGTACTGTACATTACCTCAGGTAATTTTGTCTCCGCAGGAGTCGTTTAGTCACTGTTGGTGGAGTTTTCCAAGTAGGAAACTGGAATCTGCAGAACAGTTCTGTTGACCATAAAGGAATCTGGGAAGCCGCCTGCAAGCTTGAGCCCAGTCTACAGGTAGTTTCAGCCATTTTAGCCTTGCTAAATTAGTGTTTGTTTGAGTGGCACGAGTGGATTGGATGTCGTTTTTTTTCTCTAGCATGCGCGGATAGTAGAGGACTGGACTGGTCTCAGGCCCGCACGCAGCAAAGTTAGACTGGAGAGAGAGACCATACGATCTGGACCAACCTCGTTTGAGGTGAGCTCATAGAATGACCATTACACTTAAGATCTGATGCCATTTTACAACATAAATATCCGAGATAATATATGATTAATAAAGAGCCCCTAAATGGACGTGTTATTGGAAAAATATGACATGGGACAAAAAAATGCATTACTGCAATAAGATATTTTGCCTTAACACAGTACTACTTCTACAAATGAAGGATTTGCAAGAGAACATAAAAGTTTTGCAAGTAAATGCAAAAGTTTTGCCAGTGAACGTAAAAGTATTGCAAGTAAATGCAAAATATTACTAAGCAAAAGAATAACATTGTGTCTACATAGGACGATAAAACAATAAACCCTTTATAAAACCCATTAAAATCAGATTCTGTCTACACTGGATGCGGTTTGGCATGAACAACAAATCTCAGACCGCAAACTGATGCATATTCTATGTAAGACGAACTGACACAAAGAACTAATGATTTGCAGTGGCTGCTTTATCACATCCAGTGCAGACCGCTTCTAGTGTGATACAGCATGAGCGAAAACAGAGTAGGGTTTTGTGAACAAACACTAGAGTTTTTCAGGCAAACACATACGTTTTGCAAAGTTTAAAGTGTTCAAAGTAAATGATTTTTTCATTTTTCCTTCCATCTCATATTTTTTCCATCATGATGTCCCTTTAGGGCTCCGCAGATTCACGATTCTCTGTTCACACACCATGATTTCTGTTTTCTTTCACCTCAGGTCATTCATAACTACGGACATGGTGGTTTTGGACTGACCATCCATCGTGGATGTGCTGAGGAAGCTGCTCGTCTCTTTGGACAGATCCTGGAGCAGAAAGGCCTGCTAGCACACTCTAAATCACGTCTCTAATAGATCTATGCCTCTGGACAAATGTTTAGACATGTTATCTACAGTATCAATTCTTATTCTCACTAATAACAATTATCACACTGATTCCCCCAAGAGATAATGAATCTTCAGAATTTCATACATTTCTCTACATTTATCTGCACTAATCTATAATAAAGATACATATACTCACTTTTTTTTTTTCTTGAAGCATAATTTATTGTTATCATACATGTACATCCAGTGCAGTGGCAAGAGCTCTGTGCGCACAGACACAAAACACAAAAGGCAGGCAACTCTCTGCACTCACAGGAACAACTGCACACTTCCCATCATGCCACGCACATACCCACTGTACAGTTGAAAAGGCAGAAATACAAATAACCGAATATATTGAGCAGTCGAGCTGAATAAACAAAGATTGTTGCTATATGTTGTGTGTTTTGATGCAAGCCGTTGTTTGAAAAATGCGCTTGGAGCCTGATGTGCTAGAATAGACAATAATAAAATAAATGTGACCTACAGACCTGCTCTGATGAGAGCCACTTGCTATTGTTTTATTGTTATTGAGCTGTCTTTTAAGATAAGAATCCAATAACCTTTGATATGCCTGATTATAAGGGATCAACTGGAGTTTATACACTTTACATGAGTTATTGCAGTTGGCAGCTGGTTGAAAGGATGAAGAGAGGTGCTCTCAAGTGCTGAGCGGTGCGAAATGAAGACTTTGGTGTCCACTAGATACATCACTGGTGTCAGCGAAAGTCTAAAACTGAATGGAGGGTAAATGGTTGAAAAAAGCAAGATAGCAGACCACAAACTGGTGCAATGTCTGATTAATAGCAGCATCCTGTCTGCTTCAATGAAGAGATAAAAGTTCTCATGACTTTGCCAAAGGAATGCCGGAGTGTAAAGCCCTCTTAAAAAAATTAAACAAATCCTCTTTCTACTTGCTGTCGTACTAAACCTGTCGCAATCGTACATTCTCTTGTGCTATCTTTCAACTTCATGACTTCAGGTTCAAATCTTTTCGTTGTTCAAATGCTCCTCAGATCCTCTGAACATGTGAGAGTGATTTCATGTGTTATAATGCAATTTGTCATGTTTTAGATCGATTTTCGACCCATTTCCTGTTGTAGTTCCTTTGGGCAAAAGGGGAGTATTATGTGATGGGAATCTATTGCACTCCATTTCTCTGGTTTGGAGGTTCATAAAAAGAAACCCTGCAACCTTTGGTGGAGGAATGTGTCATTAATGGACAGATTTAAATCAAAACCAAGAGTTCTTAAAATGCTATTCCTTTGTGGACACACATTGCTTGTTTGTTTTTTTTACAGAAAAGATTCCCAATTTCTTCTACAAAGTCTATCTGTGGTGTTTCTTAGTCCTGTGATCCAGAGCTGGAATGTGGAATCCCTCCAGGACTGTGGTCTGAGGCCCGTCCCATCATCTCCTGACCCCACTCTCTGTGACTGGACTCCTGGAGGCCTCGTCCTGTGGTCTCTATGGGCAGGGCACAGGAAGCGATAGCAGCCAGCAAACAGCAGCAGCAGTACACCGACAGAGTCAGGTACACAGATGATTCCAGCATCACCTTGAGGAAAGAAGCAGAGACTAATTCTTCTAGGTCACGCATTCAACAGTTTAGTAAGATTCAAGTCTTGGATTAATGTTTTTAAAGAAGTCTCTAATGTTCACCAAGATTGTATTTATTTGATCAAAAACACAGTAACAACAGTAACACTGTGAAATATTAATACAATTTAAAAGAACTGATTTCTATGTCAATACATTGAATTTGTCATTTTTTACTTTGATGGCAAAGCTAAATCTTCAGCATCATTACTCCAGTCTTCAGTGTCCTATGATCCTTCAGAAATCATTCTAATATGCTGATTTCGTGCTCAAGAAACATTTCTTATTATTATTACTGCTGAAAATGGTTGTGCCGCTTATTGTTTTTGCATAAACCACAACACATTTTTCAGGATTCAAAAGAATAATATAGTATAAATAATAGTGTGTAATAGTTTAGTGTATACAAAAATGTGAACACAAACCTTGCTTCGAGTTTTTTTTCATAAATGTCAAATAATTTTAAGTACAAACTTATTAATGAATCATCATTTCTGAAAACATTTACACACATGCAGTTAATGAATGAGCCCCCTTTTTCGTCTCTCTTTTTTAGTCATATTTCTGGTAAATCTTTGAATTGTTGTTCGCAGAGTGAGTTTTTTGCAAGCTGGACTCAAAATCATGCAGCCCACATGAGCACCAGAGCTCAGCATATCGGATCATTTGCCCAAACGGCCACAGATTCAACACCACTGTAATACAGGAAGTGTTTTAACTCTTAAAAGTAAATATAAAAAGTAAATAAAAAATAGCAAGTATATTGGATCTCCAGCATTTATAATATCTCAAAATATTTGTTATAAAACGGATAGTTCCGGTCCTTGATTCTGATTGGTTGAGCCAAGTTCGAAGCTGTTGTAAATTACACTACAAACATACACCTTTGTTTACGTTTGTGTGTTGCTCTGCAACCACTTTGTTGCAACCACAACTGATTCTGAGGAACTATATTGTTTGGTGGAAGAATAATGTTTTTATTAATATCATTACACTTTATTTGCTCTGTTTTATTTTGTGAAACCTTACCACGTATATGGAATAACCGTTTTATAAAAGCAATAAGCCCCGTGAAGCCATGGTTTACAGTGAATTTATAACAGCTAAAGGGGTTTTCCGCTTCGCATCGTGCCTAACAACACCCCTTAGCTGTTATAAATTCACTGTAAACCACGGCTTCTTGGGGCTTATTGCTTTATTATAATATTTGTTGTTTTTTAGTCTGTGCATATTTTTGATTGGGTATTTACATTATTCTGTATTTTATGTCTTTTATTTGTTATTATTTCCACACCTGTGCCACAAATGGTGTGATGAGAGCTCCAACCCGAGCCATCCCACTACTGGTGCCCAAACCCAGTGCCCTCGTGGCTGTGGGATACACCTGCAAAAGAAATACTGAGTGAGTTATAACAAAGATCTTCTCAGTGTGAACATTGAACTGTTTCTTAACCACAGGGTGGTTAGTGAATGTATCTATATGACCTACATGGACCTATTACTTCACTAAAGTTTCTTCAGAATGCTGTTATGCTGTAAACACTTTCAAAATCAGTTAAATATCACTGACAGAGATTAATGTAGTTAGGTAAACTGCTTCGCTCCTTTAGGTAATATACAGTCAGTAACTACGTTCTTAAGCAACCTACAGACACTCTATGTAATATTCAACCCTTCAGTCCTGTTTCAGGAGATGAACTCCAGTGGTTCATGAAAAGTAGGATGACAAAGCAGCCTGTTTTATGTCAGGTGAGCTGTTGCAATGGCTGCCAAGTGGTGGGAGTGAGCCAGGAATTGGACGTTTCCCAAGGTCAAAATCCTTCTCCAGCACAGCTGTTGCCTTGAGCAAAACATTTAACACTACACTGACAGTCTACAGGCTTTACTCTCCATACAGTTTATCTGCCAAGAGTGTCAAATGTTCAATTACATATTCCTTTGACAGGGCAAAGAAGGATAGAGCTTCCCTTTGAGCCTCAGTTCTTCCACAAAATAATTCTATATCAACTGAAATTAATTGAAAAAGAGTTCTCACCTCAGGGGTGTACACATATGCAGCCTGGAAACCTCCAGCGATAAAAGCCCTCGCAATGAATATAAATACTGTCAAAGACGTCCTGCAATATAGGCAATGTAGTTATTCACAGTATGTTCACAAATGTGATTACCACAGGCTTGAATGCACTAGAAAAATGACAGTGATAGAAGTGCTTCTGACCTTCCCACACAGCCGTAGAGTGGCACAATGCAGAGGGAGAAGACAAAGAAACACAATGCCATAGTCATCCTCCTCCCTAATCGATCAATCGCCCACAGGGTCACCAGCAGGCCTGTGATGCATCAATCAATACATTTGCCACATTTTCTTTATGCCTGCCATAACTTATTTAAAAAAAATTAGATGTTAAAGGAATAGTTCACTCAGAAAATGAACATTTGCTGAAACTTCAAAATGTAGATGAGTTTGTTTCTTCATTGGAACAGATTTGAAGAGATTTAGCATTTAGCTCACCAACGGATCCTCTGCAGTGAATGGGTGCCGTCAGAATGAGAGTCCAAACAGCTGATAAAAACATCACAATAATCCACACGACTCTAGTCTATCTCAAAATCCACTGACATTTGTTTAGAATTGTTTTGGACTGTTTTTGGTGCATAATTTGTGCATATTTCCTTCCTGATTCAGACAAGATTACTTTTTTTCTGGAGCTATCATTATTATGGATAGGGGACTCATGTTTTAGCTGGAAGCAACAGTTTGAAGTTAAGAACATCCTAATGATGAATTTGTTTCTTACAAACAAGCTATTCACTTCACAAGACATTATTTGATGAACTTGAGTGGTGTGAATTACTTGTGGATTATTGTGATGCTTTTATCATCTGTTTCAGCTTTCATTCTGACGGCACCCATTCACTGCAGAGGATCCATTGGTGAGCAAGTGATGTAATGCTTAATTTACAGTCAAACCAAAATTTATTCAGGCACATTCAACGTTTCTCACAGTATCACAGTTTATTCGCTATAGTTAGCGAATAGTAAAATGGTAATAAAATACGACAAGAACACAGTTAAACTGTGTCAGAACAAATTCATCTTGATAATGTCAGATAACGTTGACAGAAATTACACTGTAAAAAATGACCGTGAATTTAACGGTAAAAGACTACCCTAACCTTAACCAGTGAAATTGACTGCACTGCGGGATTGGCGCTGAATAGCGTGGTAAAGAAAGATGCCGTTCAGGAGATAAACAGTTAATAAGATTATGCGATATGAGATCGTTCTGTAACTCCCCAACCGGACCTCACCGGACAATGGCACCTTATTAGTTACACCCAGCATCACTACCCCCTCCTACCCTGCGCATTTCGAGCCCCGGGACGCCCCCGCTGCTTGTGACTGTAAATTTAAGTTAAAACCGTAAAACCTAAAACGATGCTACCGTATTTTTTACGGTAAAATTCCAGCAACCACAGCCGCCGGTTTTTTACCGTAAATTTTATGGAATTTTTTTTACAGTGAAGGTATATGTAATGGATTAGGTTGAATAGCTGTCAGTACACAATTAGATAATACCGATTTAGGTCAACCAATTACCAAGCAATGCTTAATTTTGTTCAGTCTGTGGTGAAAAAGGTCACATTAGCAATTAAAGAAAAACACTTAAGCAAAACATGGTAAGGTCAAAGTGTCAAATTTTTATAAATTTTACTGGTAGTCCAATTTTTGGGTATAATATGTCACAGTTTACTTTATTTTGCTATCCTCACTTACATAAATGAACTATAGTGTCCTGCACCCACTAGTAAAAAGATATCAAAAATGATATCTGGTGTCTGAATAATTCAAAATTCAGGGTTCAGAATAGCCTTAGAGTGAGTGCATTTTCATTTTTGAATGAGCTATTCCTTTAATGGCATTATAATTCAAATATATACCAGGAAACTCAGAAAGTGTGGTCCACAGAAGGTCTTTGTAATCATCTGAATTCAGATATTTGCACTCCAAACTGCAACTTGGCTCCCTTTTACTGCCCTTCGCCCCTAGGGGGAGACACACGACCAATATATGCGCACAGAATCCATTGGTTGTGTATCGTTAGCATTCTACCACTCTATAGTTTGAAATGATATTAAACACACTGGTTTACATACTATTTTTTAAAAAACATTAGGCAGTATACAGGTTATACTGTACAGTATTGAATAATTGTGGTATTCTATTCTATACATAGTCCTTACATTCTCGCACTATGCTCCGGTCTGTTTTTTAAACACACAAAAGCTTTCACTCACTACCACAGGCGCCTCCCTCCTGGAAAAGCTCAGTGGTCAGCAAAACCACACCATAATATGAGAATGCATTAGAGAACCTGCATCAGAAAGCACACAATAGACAGAATATGAAGGAAAGCAGCAAGAACACAAAACTTTGTGGAATATCTGAGTGAAATTGCGAAACAAAAGAGTGAGATGTGACAAAAATCTCAGGGAACAAAAAAAGTCCTTTAAAGCTTTAGTAGTAGACATTTACATAATGTGATTGAATGAGTGTTCACACAATGATTAATAGAACTTTGGAGAACCCTCTTACCATATGAACCAGAGCAGAATAGTGGTCCAACGGAAGTGTGGAGAGAAAAGATCTTGAATTTTCCCCCTGTCCTCCTGAACACAAAAAATAACAATTATACCCTAAATAAAGAGAGATAAAATGACAAAATATGTATAAGAGAGAGAGAATAAATACAGTAATACTGTGAAATATTATTAAAATGAAAAATAACTGCTTTCTATTTTAACATATTTAAAAAAAATATATATATATAATTTATTCCTGTCATGGCACATCTGAATTTAGCAGCCATTACTCCAGTTTTCAGTGAAACATTTAGTATTATCAATGCTGAAAATGGTTGCACTGCTTAATATTTTTGCAGAAACCATTTTTTAGGATTCTTTGATGAATAGAAATTCAAAAGAATAACAATATAAGTAGTATAAATAATATTATCTAATAGTTTTCTACAGACAAAAACATGAACATGTGGTTTAAGTTGATTCTATTTTTTTTCATAAATTTAGGATCATTTCAAGTACAAACATAATAATGAATCATAATGTCTGTATGAAAACTTTCACACACCAATGCAGATTCAACGCCTATAACACACTGAATTATAGTAAGTGTTTTAACTATATAATACCAAGTAAAGAAAGCCGTAAATGGCATAAATGATATAAAGTATATTTAACTAGTGTTTTACCTGTCTGGCCACTATGAGTTTTCCCAGCGGCATGGGGACATTATTCTCTGTTGCAATGCGTTTGAGTGTGTTTAAAGCCTTCTCCTGGTTTCCTGTCAGGACGTCGTAACGAGCGCTCTCCGGCAGCCACTGTTGATGTGCATTAGACATTTTGCTTACTCTATTGTTCAGACGATATATTGCTCACCCCACAAAAAATGGCTTGGTCTGTCCATATCTAGCTCTAAGAGCTGATATTTGAGAACTTCATACTTACAAAGCAAAAAAAAGCAAAAATGAAGAGTGGAATGGTGGAGAGGGCCAGCAGCCAGCGCCAGCCCAAAGTTGGCATCACCAAAATAGCCAGCAGCACTTCAAATACTGTACCCAACGCCCAGAATATCTACAGCAGATCAGAGAGAAAGACATTTAAGCTATACTAGTTATGAGGATTTACATGCTTTGGTTCAACTTATAACTGAAACTATTTAATCATTCAAGCTATGATGATACCTGTATTTAAAGAATAGAATAGAATAGAATATTACCTCTATCAACAGAATGCAAGTGGCTCTGGACCGCATGGGGAGAAACTCAGCATACAATGTTACTCTTATAGGAGAGATCAAAAGTTTGCTGTAAGTCTCTAATTATTTAATGATATTGTTATATAAAATGGTAAACTGTAATGGAGAACTTATAGATTAAAAGAACTTGCAAATCTCCTTACCATAATTCATTAAATGTTTGTAAGCTACCATTCAAAAGTTTGGGGTCAGAACAGAAGGACTTTCTTTTTTATTTAATTTTTACTTTTATTTAACATGGATGCGTTAAATTATTTTTTGCATCGTTTAAAAAAAAATCAATTTAAAATAAATTCAATACATTTTGAATTTCTTACAAAAAAAAAATCTTGAAAAAGTAACAACTATTCTCAACATTGATAATTATAAGAAACGTTACTTGAACACCAAATCAGCATATTAGAATGTGACTGCTGAAAATTCAGCTTTGCCATCACAGGACTAAATTAAATATTCAAATCTATTCAAATAGATTTTCAACTAAAATATTTCACAATATTACAGTTTCACAGTATTTCTGGCCAAATGCAGCCTTGATGAGAATAAGACTTTCAGAAACTTTTAAAAATCCACACGACGCCAAACTTCTAAACGGTTGTGTGTGCATTCAGATCCAAGTCACACTTACGATTGTGGAGCCCCTCCAATGCCGAAGCCCACCAGAGCTCTGAGGAACAGGATCCATCCGTATATAGGTGCAAACGCACTGAGGAGGCTGTAAAACAGGGTCCATAATACACTCATCTTCAAACCCTACCACAAACACACACACACACACACACACAGCTCGAATCAGTCCCCGCTGGTGCACAGTGAGATTAGAAACAACATTTGTGCCGTTGGACATGCACATACTGCTCTTTCATTTATAAACATACTCACTGTTTTTCTCCCATATCTATCAGATATGTTTCCCCATAATGAAGAACTGATCATCATTCCAATAAATACTACCTGTTTCAGAGAAGGTAAGAGACTCATTACATATGCGTCAGTGCAGTTATTCAGGCAAACTCATTTATGAATGATGCAAAGCTTAACGGAACAAGAACATTTCTACTGCCAAACCTGTCTAAAAAAGCATGAGGGGAGTCATTATTGACTCAAGGAGTAGTGTACAGTACCGAAGTTAGCAGTGCCACCTCCCAGCTGGGCAGTGCCCACTCACAGTGCAGTTGAGGGGCCAATATACTGAGAATCATCATCTCCATGGCGTCGGCCATCTGCACACAAATACAACCATCAGAAATATGGAAACAAATATAGCAACTTTTAACATTTACAGCTTATAAAATAATAAAATGTTTCATTTCAAAGCCAAACTGATTGTGATTATACAGGAATGTGAGGGTACGACAATTATTCCCTCTCTGGATTTGGTTTAAGTTTTGTTACCCAGGAAAGTCCAGTCAGGATGGACAGTTTCCACTGGAACGTTCCAAAGCCAATGGCTTCCACTGCATCCTCAACCATGAAGGTATCTGTTAAAAGAGCAACATATGGAGAACAGTTCTGCCTTAAAGATGCTTAGTGAGCTGTCTGATAATGCAATCAACTATCCTGTATTTTGGAAGCATTTAACATGCTCAAAAGTGTTATTTTAGTATAATTTATATACGATTACAGTATTTTTTAACACCTTGCCTTAGCTCTTATTTTTTTTATTTTCGATTTTCATTTTCATTTTAGTTTAAGCTTCATTCATCTTTTAATGTGCATGTTTTAGTTTAGTTTTTAAATATATTTCTGCTGAATTTATTTTTATTTCGGTTTTAGTGTTAGTAATTTACTTTAGTTTAAACTTTTTTTTTTTCTTCAGTAAATTTTATTTCTGTTATTTGCCAGGGCAACATTTCTAATTTTCATTTAAGTGTTTGGTAGCACTTCAGTATAGTGACCAATTCTCACTATTAATTGCTTGTTTGCATGCATATTATAGTGTATTGGCTATTTATTAGTACTTCTAAAGCACATATTCTGCATGACCATATTCTACATCCCTAATCCTACCCAACACCTACACTCAAACAGTAATTAGGAGTTTATTGACGTTAAAAGTCGTAGTTAATAGTTAATTAATAGCCAGAATCGGACCTTAAAATAAAGTGTGACCAAGTTTTGTTTTTTTTTAGTTTTTCAAATATTTATATTTTATTTCAGCTTTATTTCAAATAACAAAAAAAGTACAAATCAACTAAATAAATCAATTTTAAAAAGTTTTGGTTAACAGTGGTTTTGAGCCCTAGCTCAAGAAATATTCCTGAAAAACACATTTGTGACCCTGGACCACAAAACCAGTCATAATGGTCAATTTTTAGAAATTGAGATTTATACATCATCTGAAAGCTGAATAAATAAGCTTTCCATTGATGTATGGTTTGTCAGGATAGGACAAAAAATCTGGAATCTGAGGGTGCAAACAAATCCAAATATTGAGAAAATCAGATTTAAAGTTGTCCAAAAAAGGTCTTAGCAATGCATATTACTAATCAAAAATGAAGTTTTGATATATTTACGGTAAGAAATTGACAAAATATCTTCATGGAACATGATCTTTACTTAATATTCCTAATGATTTTTGGCATTAAAGAAAAGTAAATAATTCTGACCAATGTATTGTTGGCTATTGCTACAAATATACCTGTGCTACTTAGGTATTAGGACTGGTTTTGTGGTCCAGGGTCACATTTAGAAAGAAAGGAAACACCTTTTCAAACTGGTGAACAATAAGCATATTAATGAACTAATCATACCATCAGTGGGGTTGGCAAATTCCCGAGGCACCGGAGCAGCATCGGCCAGGGAAACAGACTCCATATCCATCCGTCCTCCCTCCACCTGCAAAGCCTCTTCCCTGCCGCCACACTCATCCTCTGAGCGAGTGCTTTCACCTGTACGCCGAAATTTCACCACTCTGTCAGAGAGACAAACAGGCAGACAGATAATAAGGTACAGAATCAACCAGATCGACACATTTCTGAAGCGCTGCATATGAATGGTTCTGAGCCAATGACTAAAACAGCCAATAAGGAGAGGATTCAGAATGAAATATGCTCTAAATCTTTCTGCTGTGGCTGTTTTCAGAAAACATGAAGAAAGATCATACAATCGCAGATTTAAATAGACCTGACAGCTTAATCACAGCTTTAGCAATGCCTATGCATAATATAGCAGCAGCCCATGCAGCCAATACACAGTATATGCTGTTTTTTGTAATGTGGCAGGCCAAAATAAATCATTCGACAGAACAAGGATCTGTATGTGGAATACAGCTGCAATGTGCAGGACAGAATGATGCACATAATAAGAGACTGTTGCCAAGGTGATGAGAGAGCTTGCTGTTTGTGCAATCCCTCTTCTGGGGTTCTGGAACGAAAGCACAAGAGAAAGCCAGACGTGCGAAGAGACTGTGGAGCGATGTTTGAAACTGTGACTCACAACCGACAGCCTTAATGGGGCGACCGGATGACAGGCATCTTCTCACTGAATGAAAACTGCTGTTTGAAGAAAACAACAACAGATGCTCTAGCGGTAGTCAGGGGGATTTTACTCTACAAATATCCTCACAACTATGAAGACAGATTGGATCAGGGAGCAGTAAATAAGAGGAGCACACAGATATCCCACGGTGTAATTACTGTAATTGCAGTGCTCACAGCGACACTATGAGCAATAAAGCTTTCATGAGCAGACAGGCAGTGTAATTAAACAGATGACCTCTCCACGCTCAGCAGAGACAAACGTTTCTCTGGGAGCGCACAAAAAACCCAGAAACCAGGATGCAGATCATAAACCATCTGAAATTAGCAACGGTTTTGATGACAGAACAGACACGAGCTCCTGCAGGCATTAAGAAAATGCTAAGAATGTGACGATTTCATCAGTATTATTTTGAAAAAGACTGAAGCCTAGCTGAAACAAGCTACAATTAAGAGCGCTGCCATCATGATTTCTGCACACCGTCAGATGGCGACTGGGCCTACTGCCAAGCATCAGCAGCACAGGAATAACATCAGCATAAGCAGGCAGTGTATTCAAAACTCATACATGCATCAGTGGAAAGACCTTTACTGCAACTCAGATGATCAGTGACACACAAGGACAGATTTACATTTATTTGTAACTTGCACTGTCTTGTTAAGATGCCACTGATGCACTGGGCGATCAGTCATCAAGACCAAGACGTTTGGCTGTTCAGGAATGGCCTCATTCCTTTAAAAACCAGTCATACTTTGTGCTGTGCTGAAAATCCTTTACCTAATATGGTTTTCTCTGTCCAAAATGACCGGCCTTTTAAAAACTGCCCGTAAGTTCCAAAAAGATTTACAAAACCTGTGTAAAACATTTTTAAAAAGACTGATTTGATAACAATATACCAGAACTCTATAAGCAATTTTTGGGAACACTACAAGTGCAGCAAGGTGGGGGGGGGGACAAAAATATTTCGGAAAGGGTTTATACCAATCATGAGCAAAGTCGATAAGTTTTAGTCCAATGTGATAATATTAACTAGCATTTCTGGGAAAAAAGTCCAAAAGTCCAAAACACAGCATAAAGGATATTTAAGCTTTTTGCTATAATGTAAAAATGTTTGTAAATTGAACAGAAAAAGAAAGTAAAAATGTTACAATAAAAACTTTAGCTTACCATATAAAGTTTAAAATGATATTAGCTTGAACAGAGATAAATGCAATTTTAGCTTTAGCTTTTAGAAGCATAATAAAGTATTAATTACCATACATGTGATTTACAATAAAATATTACTTTATGATGAAAATAATATTACATTTAATAGGACAACACAGTATATTTTTTATAGGCTTATGTAAAATTTATAATAGGCTATATATTTTATAATAACTTTTTTAAAGTGAATTTCTGGAAACCTGCTTCTTCTAATTGTAAAATGAATTTTTTTTAATTGTAAAATGAAGAGGGTTTGAATTTAACCTTGGGTTAACATTTTCTTTAAACCCTGGGTTAAGCAACATTTAAGTTTATAATTTTGAAGAGTGCTTAGTGCTGTATTTAAGATTAAGAAGCCCTGCCACAGAAATCATTTAAGAATAATTTAAAATGTGAACAAAAAGGTCAATAAAAAGTGAATCTAAAAATCACGGACAGAGTTGAACATTTTCTATTAGGCCAATCAAATGAGTGAAAGTGTCTATACCACATTAAAACCCCACTCAGACACAAATAACCATTGCGTTATTCAATGGAATCGTCATGTACAACGCAAATGAATCAATGGACGAGGAAATATTAAATGCAACACAACGTTACTGCTTTAAAATACATAAACAGTTGAATCTACTTGATCTGTTTACCAAACATACACCTTTGCCAATCCATACTGCCCAAATATCCTTATTCTACATCAGCCTACATCTACAGCAGCCATTATGTAAGCAGTGATTTTTTCAAATAAATTGCATGAAAATCAATGTCACATTCTAGCAGCTGCAGATCGCTAAACGGGCTGAAATGAACGGAATAGTGTTTGCATGACGGCTCAGGTCGGATGAAAGAAACGGCATGAAAAGCACTCACGGGAGCTGTCTTAACTGAAACAAATCATCGTCCATTATCGGTGTGTTCGTCGGGCTGCCGGTGTCTTTGTCTCATTGCCGTTACATTGCTGTCGGGTCGAGGCTGATTTCAGCACCGCGGGCGTGAGGACAGAGAAGAGCTCAGAGAGGGGCGGCACGCTGCGGAGCGTCCATGATTCCTGCGCCTGTCGCGTCGCGTCGCGTCGCTCGCTAGTGCTGGATCTCTGCTAAGGCTGGAACCAAAGCACCGAATACGCTCTGGAGATGATGAATCAAGACAATACACCTCCCAAGAATTTCACTGACTTCTTTCCCATTCACGTTTTTATTTCTATATTAAGTAGTAAAGTCAATTGTATTAATATTTAAATGTTCAATGACACAAAACATGTCTGTAAATGTTATAAATTACTGTAATAAATTAGATCTTAAAAAAAAATAAATGTTTGGATTTAGCTATGCCTTTTACTATGCCTACTACTAGTGCATGAGGTCATGTTTATTACAAAGATAAAGCTGATGATTCTACAGATATCCAGATTTCTATAATCTGCCGTCTAAAATCAAGGTTATAGAGCTGAATATGGAAGAAGTAGCCTACTGACAAATCTAATAAAATATATTTAAAAAGGTACTTAGGATACTGAAATGATAATAAATAAAGAATAGTTCTGAGGAGTTGATGGATAACAAGTCTTTTTAATAAATTTCACACACACACACACACACACACATATATATATATATATATATATACACACAC
>NW_015548231.1:398149-448808 GCF_001515605.1 Sinocyclocheilus anshuiensis | reverse complement strand
TGAGTTCAGCTCATGAAAAATGGGGGCAAAAACAAAAGTGTTGCGTTTATAATTTTGTTCAGTATATATATATACTGTATATATACACACACACACACAAAATATTGGTATTTTGATGGGAAATATAGAAAGAGAAAGAGCATATATATATATATATATATATATATATATATATACATAAAGGATGGGTATTTTGATGGGAAATATAGAAAGAGAAAGAATACAAACTACTAGCTTTCATTTCTTTTCTTTTTTTTTTCAATGGAAATGTGCAGATTTGCAAATAAAGGTCGGATAAGTTAGAAAGCTAGGCGAAAAAGTATCCTCATGGAGAAAGAAGAATAAAATAAATAAAGAAAGAAAGAAAGAAAGAAAGAAAGGTACTTAATGTGTGTTGAGTGATATGCCTATAAATGTTGGTCAGCTTTTAAGTCTACTCATATGTTCATTAGGAACACAAAGCAAATCGAAATACACATAAATCCTTTAAAAGCTCACAAATATTTCAAGACTTCGTGGCAGTCTATGACCTGCTTTCACTTATTAAGACCATAATAGCCTATGGGGTGTCTATTATCATTCAGCTAATCTGTGAACCTACGAGGTTAGTTTTCCTAAACAGTTAAGGTAGGCGTTGAACACTAAACATCGTCTTTAATACATTTATGTACTTCTGTAAACAAAACAAACCTTCTAAATAGGCTACAGCTTTCTCAGCCTTTCATCACTTCCGCTTACGACATCGAGGCGCGTCCTGCTCCTCGGAAGGTCCGTCGCGCAACAATGCGCAATGTTTAGTTCCGCACTTTTGGGCGCAGTGAAATATGCCTTGGTGCAAACAGGGAGCTACAGACAAGCTCGTCAGAGATTTCTTACGCACTGGAACCGCTGCAAGGTCGGAGTTTGTATAAAAACGTGTGACATGACGGCTGTATGTTGAATCGGTGTAGCTCTTATAGACGCAGTAAAGATGGAGGCAGCTGTTGCACTGGAGGCCAGCAGACGTGCGCTTTTATTATTGTGTTTGTATTTCATTGAGCATCACAGATGCATGAACAAGCGTGTCTGTCTCTTTTACTTTTATCTGTTATAGATCCAAGTGCTGTAATAAATGTATTCGGACGGTTCTCTTTATAGCTTGATAGCCAGCAGTGGCTTATTAAATCTACTCCGTCTGTCTTGGAAATAGATGTAAAGTTAACATCTAGGTATTTAATTATTCAGAAAGCTTCAATTCAGTGTTCAGCATGAATCAGAGCATGAGATTTGGTTGTGTGTGTTCTACTTTTTTCCACTAAAAAAAGTGTGTTGTGTAATGATGGCTTATGGGGTTTTGCTGGAGAGCCAGGATTAATGCAAACACAGCTGTCTGCATGTGATGACCTGTAAATGTGCTCTTTAACATTGTCACTTCATTTCTATCCAGCTGTCTGTGCTGGACACAACCAAAACACTTATTTTTTTCTTTCTGTCTCAGGAACAAGATGATGAAAAACTGGGGTGTGATTGGTGGAATAGCTGCTGCCATGGCTGCTGGAGTCTATGTATTATGGGGGCCAATTTCAGACAGGAAGAAAAAGAGAAAAGGTGATCTGTCGGATTTCTTTGAAATTTAAAATCTTAGAATAAGTTTAAAGTCACCATGAAATAACATTTTTATGGAATATAGAAGCAGTGTTTATTATAATTTAATTATACATGCACGTCAGCATTTTTTTTATTCAACTTTTGGCGCTCTAGCGGTTAATAAACAAAACTGTGTGCGTCTTGCGGAAGAACATTGTAGCCGGAGCTACTTCTCTCTGTTTATGTCTATGGCGAATCACGCAGGTGCTGGGCTACTCCGCAGCGGTGCCTACCCGAACCAGCCTAAAATAGTCCGAATATAAACACTTATCATAGGTGTACCGTAGTGATTCAGGACAAGCCAAAAACGGTTTGGAAAATGGATTCATGGTGTACTCGCTTATTATATAAATTTTGAACACAAAAAAAGTTACGGACTGCAACTTTATTAAAAAATAATTTTAACATTAACTTCCTCTGCTCCTCGAAATTACATCTCTTCTCTGATGTTACAGCAAATATGTTTTCTTTTGCGTTCCTATTTGCAAGAATAGAAAAAAAAAAAACTTTTCCTTGACTTTTCAAAGAGGAAAAAACGTGGAGAGATTGATATCATTTGGTCAGATGAGAGAAAGATGTGTTTGCTGTCACTTTTTCTGTCTTTGTATTAGAAACATTCACACAGCAGTTTTGACCAGTTTCATTTATTGCCCAAGTAATAAAACACAAAATATAGTATTATAAATGTACATGCATTTTAATTAAAATATAAAAAGCTTTGCTAGTTTTGCGATGTTAATAACTGCTGAAACGTCTCTTCACAGACTTTGTAAAGAGTCATTCCTGTATCTTCTTACACAGATCGCTTGTCATGAATTTGCTTTTCACAAATGAATATATATGGCTTTTTATGAAAGCAATA
Source organism: Sinocyclocheilus anshuiensis (assembly GCF_001515605.1). Taxonomy (NCBI): domain Eukaryota; kingdom Metazoa; phylum Chordata; class Actinopteri; order Cypriniformes; family Cyprinidae; genus Sinocyclocheilus; species Sinocyclocheilus anshuiensis. The sequence continues at coordinate 446,320 of NW_015548231.1, read as the reverse complement.
AGGCTCAAGGCTGTGTTATATTCGAAACATAGTGTAAGCTATAGATTGCAGGTGTGTTTTGACTATTCATTGCTTAAATGTATTATTTCTCTCACAGATATGGTTCTTGGTCTTCTGAATAATAGCAATAATATGATGTATTATTATTTTTATTATTAAAAGTGTAATTTCTTTCACAGGATTGGTTCCTGGTCTGCTTAATCTGGGGAACACATGCTTTATGAACTCACTTCTCCAGGGCCTGGCAGCCTGTCCTTCCTTCATCAGATGGCTTGAAGACTTTACAAGCGAAAGCAGCGTCAATCCAGAGAGAACTGAGAGAGAGACTCATCTGTCCAGATCTCTGATGCAGTTACTTAAAGGTTGTTTCCCATTCAACAGATAGCACAAATGCGCAAAATGTTAATGCACACTAACAGGGTGACCTCTCCATCTTCCCTGCTTTATACAGCCCTGTCAGGTCATGATCCTGGAGAAGGTGATGTTTTAGATGCGGGAGGCCTTTTAGAAGCTCTCAGGCTTTACAGATGGCACATTAGCTCCTTCGAGGAACAGGTAGGATGTTCTCAAAGACAATGCAGTTGCAGTTTTTTCAGAATTTTATTTTTAAAGGGGTCATATGATGTTGCTAAAAAGAACGTTATTTGGTGTAATGAAATGTGTTTATGCGGTTTAAGGTTCAAAAAACGCATTATTTTCCACATACTGTACATTATTGTTTTATCCTCTTTTTTACAAAGCTCATCGTTCTGAAAAGTGAGGTGTGCTCTGATTGGCCAGCTATCCAGTGCGTTGTGATTGGCCGAATACCTCAAGCGTGAGACGGAAATGTTACGGCCGGAGCGACGAGACAAAAACAATAAAACCATTATAAACGAGGCATTTGTTGCATCCAGTGGGGACATAATTATGGATTATAATGACTTATACTGTCTTTTTATGCGTTGCGTTGCATCGCGCCGCGTAAACATAAAACCATGTCTGCATTTGTGATCGGAGAAATGACAAACAACAAGCGCTACTCTACACTGCTCAAAACTCGTGTTTGAATCATCAGTGGCAAATTCTTTAAATGAAAACGTACTTACAGTCTGTGAGTCAGAACAGCCGGCATTGTAGTCTACTCTTCCAGGATCAGGAAACAGTCCTCCATAAAATGTGCTGCACACATCTAAATATTTGGGTTGAACTGTTCTGGAACAGTGTTGTAAATACAACTTAACCACTGATTTCTAGTCCTGTCCTCTTTTGGAAGACCAAAAAAAGTAGTTTCGCTTTCGCAACGTAACACAGCGTCTTCGCAACATGGCGGTGGCAGCAACAATAAAGTTACGCCTTCTTTCTTTGCGTGAACATTTGGGCGGCGTTATGCAAATCTTCCCACATCGTGACGTAGACACGTTAGAACGAGCCGTTTTAGGGGGGCGTGGACGAGTCTTAACTTTTATAAAGAATATCTCTTTGGGTTTGAGACTTTAGTCTTTGCAACTTTAGAGATCGTATCTATTCACAAACAGCTTGTAACACTCCAAAGAGAAAGGAAAACTTGAAATCGCATCATATGACCCCTTTAAAAAAGGAAAAGTTCACTTAAAATGGACGAAGTACTCTCACGTTCCTTAGCTCAAATGTTGGATTTTTTTTTTTAAATCATTAACATAAAAATGACTGTTACTTTTGCATTTTCTCTTCAGGATGCTCATGAGCTGTTTCATGTTCTCACATCATCATTAGAGGAGGAACGGGAACACCAACCCAGAGTCGCTCACCTGTTCGACATGCAAACACTGGAGGTAAACATGAACGGTCACTGTTAATGCAGTATTAGAACCCAAAAGATCGTTTGTAAACTAAAGAGTTCATAATTAGACAGACATTCTCTACTGTTAATGCTTTCAGAAATCTGTGGAGTCAAAAGAAAAAAACATAAGCTGCAGAAGTGGAGGTAAACGAAGACTTCATTCTTTAAACATTAAACAGTTTTTTTTTTAGCATTTAGTAATTTAGTCTTTTTCTTATTCAGGTCCATTACATCCTATTCCAAGTTTATGGAGGACTCGGCACCCTTTTCATGGACGGTTAACAAGTTATATGGCTTGTAAACGCTGTGAGCAGCAGGTGATCTTTTTCAGACTTTTTTAAACAAATATTTATGATTTCAATCTACAGCATTTTATTGAAAGAATGGAATTGTCAAGCCTGACTGTTTTTGATTTCAGAGTCCTGTGCACTATGATTCTTTCGACAGCTTGTCTCTTTCTATCCCGTCAGTACAGTGGGTAAGTTAACTTGTTCTGTAATATCACATGTACTTAATGTAGAAGGCTAATCTACACATTAAAATATCCCAGTTGAAGTCATATTACCCAGCTAGTATCTTACAGACAAAGATATGTATATAGTTTGCGTCACTTGTATTCACGTGTATCAGGGCAGACCAGTTACTTTGGACCAGTGTCTCCAGCATTTCATCTCCTCGGAAACCATCAAAGAAGTGGAGTGTGAAAACTGTACCAAGGTATAATGTGTATATTTAGCAGGACAGGTTACTATAGTACCATTGTACCTTATTTATTTGCTGAAATTTTACTGAGTTTTACTGAGCTGATTCTCTCTGTCTCTTTGTAGCAACAGGCTGGAGAGCTTGTAAATGGAGAAGTCCTTGAGAGTCAGAGGACAACATTTGTCAAGCAGCTGAAACTTGGAAAGGTAGACATGATTGTTATTCTTTCATTCAGACCAGCAAACGTTTCTAAACACTGACAGTTGACACTCTTCAATAACCTCCTGTTGGTTTGTGTGTGTGTGTGTGTGTGTGTGTGTGTGTGTGTGTGTATATTCACCTTTAGTTGCCTCAGTGCCTCTGCATCCATCTGCAGAGATTGACGTGGTCTAAAGAGGGCACTCCCATTAAGAGACAAGAGCATGTTCAGTTTACAGAATATTTGTCTCTGGATCGATACAAACATTGTACTGCTGGTCAGAGCCTTCAGAGCACCAGCAGAACAAATAAGCCCAAAGCTGCCGGAGACCCAAAAGACAAAACCATTGCTAATGGTGTTGGTAAGTGATGTGAGCTCTTTTTTTTTTTTTCCCCCAGTGGTTATGTGATGCTGTCATTTTGATATGTGAATATGGATTTGCTCCATTTAAAGTAAAATCAATCAAATATCCTTGCAATACTTTTGGAATTTTTAATAATAAAAAATGAAGTCTATTTTAGTGTCCTAAGAATGCTGTCGTTTACATCTGTGAATATGAACTTACTCCATCTGTAAAACTAATGTAATATTCTTGAAATCCTTTTACTATTTAATATAATAATAATAATTATTATTATTATTATTTCTAGAATATATAAAAATGTAATGTTTTTTTTTTTTCAGTGTTTTAAGATAAATTTCAATTTCTTTTTCAGGTTCAGAACACTGTAACAACAATAAGCCACTGTCCAATGGAACCTTTCCCTCCATCTTTCTACACTCACCAGGACTGAGCTCACAGCTCAACCTCACTTATGACTACAGGTAGAGACATCCATGCATGCTTTACAGGGAATGTAGTCTATTTCAATTTACTTCATATGGTAACTTACCTTTTTTTTTTCTCCTCACTCTAGCAGCTCAGAGTATCTCTTCCGCTTGACGGCCGTCCTGGTTCATCATGGCGACATGCACTCTGGACATTTTGTCACTTACCGCCGCTGCCCTGCCACTCCCCGTGGAACGTCTCCTTTTAGCTCCCAGTGGCTCTGGGTGTCTGATGATTCGGTGAGGAAAGCCAGCCTTCAGGAGGCGCTCTCCTCCAGCGCATATCTGCTCTTTTACGAACGAGTGCAAAGGCCGGGTCTGAGGGTGGAAGAGTAGCGTCTCAGCTGACCCGGGTTACTTATTCTTAGTTCGAAGCTAGAGCGTTAATCCTCGCTTCTCTCCATTCCAGGCCATGCTACTACGGCCGAGTGCAACTGTGCATCCCTGTGCATGCAGTTTGGCGTGCATGTTGTTTCTGATCGCTCTTTGTGACACAGAGAGAGGGAAGACGAGGACTCTGTATATCATAGTTTCCACCTTAATCTTGCTCAGCGTCTATGACGGTTGTTGTATTAGAAAACCACTAAGTCGTTATCTGAGCGTACACATGATGCCAGTCATGAGTCATTGTTGCCACTGACATAGGGATTCACACAGAGATTTGAACCTGTTTTTTGTTAGAAAAACTACATTTCATGATGTTTTGTTGCAAATTGACCTAGAATTGTTGGCTTGCTCATTAAGCTAATTATCTATTAATACCATGTTATGTATTAAGTACATTTGACTTGGTTTATCATGCAGTTTTTTATTAATAATGTGTCTTTGTCAATTAATTATCTCTTGTTAATAATAATATATTTATGCAATTTGCATATAAAGGTCTTTTGTAAGACGTAAAAATCACTAAGTTGTTTTTGTTTCACATTTTGAGGGTAATTAAGGGAGAATGCAAAAGCGTGGGATGTATCCTCATCAGGTGTTGCGTGTCTACATGTAGATCAGGGGCCTGTTTCATAAAATACCAAATAAGCCAGGTTTATTTCAGTTAGTCTGACTTATTGTCAGTTGCTTTGGTTCAAAATAAGTCAGACTAATTGAAATAAGCCTGGCTTGTCTGTTAAACTTGTTTTATGAAACAGCCCCCAGGTTTCCTATGAATCCTGTGTTTTTGTTGTATAATGGACATATCCCATGTCATTATATCTTTAGTGAATACTTAGAAGGGAAACCTAGCAAGAATATAGGAATGCAATCCATATGGAGTATTTACCAAATAGATTTTCTGCTGACATATTTCACTGTACATCCATTTCCAGTGTTATTCTGTAAATTGCTTGTTATATGTTGATTGTACATGATGCTATTTGCACAATTGTATATTTTTATTAGTGTGTATGATTGTGTGGAGGAACATTTTTTCACAATTAAAGTAAATAAATTCTGCAACTAATATGTTTTCTCACCCTTCTCTACAGCTTCACATGTTTTAAATCTCATAACTAAAACTTTTTTTTAATTAATTCATTTTTAAGTCATGCTGGTTGGGAACGGTACAATATGAGGGCGAGATGTTCTGTCCCTTTAAGAATTGGTCTGGCTTGTCTCTTTAAGAGACAGCACGTGGACTTTAGGGCGTGGTCATGTAGAAGTAAGCCAATAGGATTACGCCGAGCCCGCTGTTCTATGACGTGCACGTTCAGACCACGCACGCTACGTTCGATTTGATATATATATATGTGTGAGGGTATGTATGTATATATATATACATATATGTGTATGTATATATATATTTATAAATATATACATATATATATATGTATATATTTAAATATATAATTATATATAATTTTATTGACTAAAAAAAATTAAAACAGTTCAATGAATGTGTCTCATTAAAGAGACACTAGAGCAGAATGTTATTATCTATTTGGAAACTAATTTCTTCCTTGAAACAAAGCAGCTTTTCATGGCTCAACAGGTTTTAATGTCCATTCATAATGTTTTATCTGACGGCCTTCAAGTTTACTCAGTGCTGAAAGCTTATCTTGAACTTCTGAGACATGCACAAGAAGAGAACAAAAAAAATTGTTATAAAGAATATGCAGATCAACTTAAGTGCGCATGCGCGACTGAACGAATCGCTCCCCGATACGACTCGTTCTTCCCGAGTCACATTAAAGATTCGTTCAAAACGAACGAATCGTTCAAGAACGACCCAACACTATTTGCAGTGCACTTTGTTAAAAAATCACCGAGCTCTCATGACCCAAGTGCACAGACGTTGTACTAGTAAACTAAACTGAAGATGCCAACCCAAAGTGTACTTATCCGAGATTCCTCTTTTCTGACGAGGGTACTGCAGCAGTACTTGAGTTTGTTAAAGAAATATCCAATCATCACCAAATCGGTTACGAGGTCAGTTTACATTTTTGTTAAAGCTAGTTGGCTAGCTGTAGATTTTTGGGGGGAAATTCACTTCGGTTTAATTAATGTTACCACGCTGATCGTTATTGTCTTGGTTGAACCACTAACCAATTATTATAAATCAATATACTCAAAACATTACACCCTGATCATGTAACAATACTACATCTACTTTGAATTCTGCTTGCAGTGATATTAGACAAGTAGAATTTATTGTGTTTTTTTATTGCTATGCTCAAAACAATAGAACATAAAAGCTAATATACCAGCAGTTTATTGTCACCGAATCTCTTGTTAGTTCTGATCATGGTAGAACTTAATTAGTTTACTATTTCTACTAGTTGTTAAATTTACACCTATGAATTGTGAAATGCAACTAATGTAAGGTAATGATAATTAACACTCAATCTTATATTAATACAGTTATTATATATTTATTACTTATTTCATAATTTCATACGTTATTAATATATCAGTGAAACATGACTATGTGTGTGTATTTATATATACATAAATAGATTACACACACAGTACACACTTATTATGTAAACGAATTATTATTTTTTTGGATGCGATTAATCGTTCGACAGCACTATAATATTTATATAATTAATAACTAAGAATAATGTATAATTTTATACATTAGTTTAAGTTGAAAAATATACCATTGAAAAATTATATTTTATATATTTAAATATATATTTATTTTATATAAAATACTTATAAACGAATTAAAATCACTAAACAATAAGCAAAAAAAATAAATAATCCTTCTTAAACTTATTAATAAAATGCTTTGTAGTAGTAGCAGTCATATATAAAGATATCCTTTATCCATTACTTTTTTTTTTTAGCTTAAGCCATGAAGGACTTTGAACTGTGTTTTTCTATTGGTTGTTTGGGGGGGTGGGGAAATCAAGTCCAGTTAAAAGTAACACTCACTTTTGGACCAAACACAGAAAGACGAGTGTCTTCATCTTTAGATGCAAGGCCATGTGGGTTCAATGATACAATGACAGTTTTGTTCTTTCTTGCAGTGGTATTCTCTCTGCTTTGGGAAATCTACTGTCTCAAGCTTTGGAGTACAGGAAGAGCAACAAAGAAAATAGCCCAAAAAAGAAAATCAATGTACTGGGACCTGTACACTTTGCAATATTTGGGTAGAGTGACAATGCATTTTGATTACATACACCCCATAATCATGTAAAATATTTATGTTTTACATATTTCAAAGACTACACATACATGTCACAGTACACATTAAGTCATTTTACAAAAAATATTTAATACCAGGACTGTTAAATGAGTTACAAATGTTTCAAATGTCTCTTTTTAATTGTTCTTTTTCAGACTTTTTATCACAGGTCCAGTCAGTCATTACTTCTACCATCTCCTGGAGGTGCTGTTGCCTAACACTGTCCCATACTGCCTGATCAAGAGCCTGCTGCTGGAACGTCTAATATTCGCTCCTGCTTTCCTCTTGCTCTTTTATGTGGTTATGAATGCTTTGGAGTCAGCTTTGCTTATTCTTCTTTACAAATCTTTACAAATGCTTATTCGACATTCTTCTTTACAAATCCTCGTTTTGTACTTCTAATTAGTGACAGTTTTTTTGTTTTGATCTCTCCCCTGCGCTTTCGCGTGCGTTACTTCTGAGCGGCGCATGCGCAAAGCCGACCTCATACATCATCCTCCCGCAACTGCTTCCGTGTACAACAGTGAGCACAAGCTACATTAAAGTGATTATTACGGTTTGAATGTGGATATTTTTCTTACAAAAACGCATCGATTCGCTACAGAAGGCCTTTGTTCACCCCCCGGAGCCGTGTGAGACACTTTTTTTTTATGGATGGGTGCTTTTTATTTAACTTCTTTTGGCTTGAAGCATGCAACACCTGCTGAGTGCCATGAAACAGCTTGAAAGATCAAAGACAATTTTTAATATAACTCCGACTGGATTCGTCTGAAAGAAGAAAGTCATATACACCTAGGATGACTTGAGGGTGAGTAATTTGTGGGCTAATTTTCATTTTTGGGTGAACTAACCCTTTAATCAGTTATGGTTATTATGTTTACAGCTACATTGATTTGCACTAAACTTATTTTATCTTAGATTTCTAATTCATGAGATATGCTGCAAGTTTAAGGCTGCACATTGACAATATCTCTATGAAATCCTGAAAATAATGCAAATGTCATCTTTGCAGGGCAAGACTCTCGCAGATGTTCAAAACAAACTTAAAACAAGTTACTGGCCTGCGATGAAGATGAACTGGAAAGTTTGGACCCCAATTCAGTTTATCAATATCAACTATGTACCTGTACAGGTAGGTGTAAGAACATTACACCAGTCCTCTCTTCCAGATTGCATAAGGCTTCTCTGATCCATTATCTCATTTTCTTTTTCTCGAACTCTTTGCACAGTTCCGAGTGCTGTTTGCAAACCTGGTTGCTTTATTCTGGTATGCCTATCTAGCCTCGGTCAGGAAATGAAACCACAAAACCAGCTACAGTAGGCCTTGGTTGAATCCAATTTGTGCCTTTAAAGGACTTCTGCGCGTCGGATATGTTTTAAATGTCTTCCAGGAAAACTGATGGGGAATATTGATCAGTTTCTGTAAAATAACTGTGATGTGGATCAGTAATGAGATTTTATTGCTACTTCCACTGATGGTTAATGACTTGTTGCTCTGTTATGAATCATTTTAGAAAAAAAAAATCTGCTTATGTCTTTCTTCTGCTTGTGGAAGCACCTGACAATGATGTCAGGGTTTTGATTGTTGTATTTGATTAATTAAAATATATTGATCACAAACTTATTTTAGCGGTTACTATTACTACTGCTATTATCTTCACTGTGAGTTGATATGCATAAATAGCAGTGATCTTGCTAATATATTTTGTGTACTTTCATAGCCAGATAAATGCATACAATGTTTTTATGACACTTGGTTCAAAATAATTACCAGCACACACACACATGCACACCAATAAAAATGTATTGTAATTCAATTAATATTATGATTGAAAGGCTCTTTACTGTCTGACAGTGTTTTAAAGGTTATATTGTTTTATGATGATGAGTTCTGATGAGAGACAGGTGATGCACTTGATGAGTCAGGGCAAAGGATTATGGGAAATGGAGTCCCGAGTGAATGGCAAGGTACAGAATGGAGTGCCCTCTAGAGAAGCTCATGGGCACTCCAGCTGGAGATCATGACACCAGCGCACACGCACACCAATAAAAATGTATTGTAATTCAATTAATATTATGATTTAAAGGCTCTTTACTGTCTGACAGTGTTTTAAAGGTTATATTGTTTTATTTAAAATGTGAAGTGCACATTTTACACAGCATTTATAGCAGCTCTAAAGTTAACAAATAAAATATATTTATTACTTTTTTTTTGTAAAAATGAAGTTGCCTCTTTCACAAACACACAATCAGTTCTAAATATTCATGATTGTTTTGAAACTCAGCCCCACGCTGAGTTTCCTTCTCAGGGATTGTTCAGCAGCTTTCTGTTTCCATACTTCAGAAAAGCAGTGAGCATAACAAGCCATAAACATGACGTAAGATACAAACATGTAGGTGTGTTCAGAGCTTGAAATTGAATTACGTCATAGTGGAATTATGTACTTTGTTCCCTAATGCTTCTATTATTATTACTTTTACTATTTTTTTCTTTCTTTCTTTATTTGTGTAACATCCATTAACTATGCAATTATACTCAACACTCAATAATAAAGGTTCCAAGTGGGAGTTTTCACAGTGATGCCATAGAAAATAACCTTTTTTGGTTCCCCAAAGAACCTTTCGGTGAACAGATCATAAAAGATTGATTTTATAATAATGCTGAATCATGTTGACTTTAAATTTGTTGCCAACGAAAACGAAAAGGTGTTTCATTGACAGCTACTTACACAACCTTCATTTTCCATTCTGCTCCTGAGTGAATCATTGGAAAGTGTTGGAATCATTGGAAACAACCAAATGTTGTTTTTATGACACTTGGTTCAAAATAATTACCATCTGTAACGAAGGAGGCGTGACGACAAAGTGGGGATCCAAATGCAAGGCTTTAATAAGAGCGTAGTCAAACAGGTGTGGTCAACAACAGCAAACAACAATGGCGGTGGCAAGGCAAAAGAATAATCCAGATAATCAGGCAATGGTCAGGGCAGGCAGCAAAACAATCATAAACAAGAAAACAGTCCAGGGATCAAAACACGAAGGCAAGGAAACAGAGAAACACGGAAACTTAGAAACCACAGAAGAGCTATACAACATTCAATCACCAGCGATGACAGAGTGTGTGTGCTATTCTTATAGTCCTACTAATGTGAGACAGCTGTGAACTGATGATGAGATCTGATGAGAGACAGGTGATGCACTTGATGAGTCTGGGCAAAGGATTATGGGAAATGGAGTCCCGAGTGAATGGCAAGGTACAGAATGGAGTGCCCTCTAGAGAAGCTTATGGGCACTCCAGCTGGAGATCATGACACCAGTGCACACGCACACCAAAAAAATTTATTGTAATTCAATTAATATTATGATTTAAAGGCTTTTTACTGTCTGACAGTGTTTTAAAAGCCATAAACATGACGTAACATACAAACATGTAGGTGTGTTCAGAGCTTGAAATTGAATTACGTCATAGTGGAATTATGTACTTTGTTCCCTAATGCTTCTATTATTATTACTTTTACTATTTTTTTCTTTCTTTCTTTATTTGTGTAACATCCATTAACTATGCAATTATACTCAACACTCAATAATAAAGGTTCCAAGTGGGAGTTTTCACAGTGATGCCATAGAAAATAACCTTTTTTGGTTCCCCAAAGAACCTTTCGGTGATCAAAATTTGTTGCCAACGAAAACGAAAAGGTGTTTCATTGACAGCTACTTACACAACCTTCATTTTCCATTCTGCTCCTGAGTGAATCATTGGAAAGAGAGGGTTTTCCCCATGATCACATGACGAGGGAAACCCAGGTGATCCCAAACACACCCTATAGAGAGCAACCACACCCACTCTGATATGTGCAGAACTTAGTGCAGCGTATCAGTCTGAGAAGACTGAACACTTTCCATTTATTATCATTTGGTTTCTGGAGACATGTCACCCTTTTTCATGACTTGGACAAAACACTTTGTATAGTTGTTTAAGTTGGCTTTTTACTTCAGGACATTAGAATGACAACAGGAGACAAATAAAATCCTCATAGTGATCTTTTCTGGAATTGTAAGAATGTCTTCCTTATTGCTCTCCATTCCTGTGTGCGAGCATAAACACCTCGTGTGACAAGTTTGTGTCTGGCATTGTGAATATGTGTGTGAATTGTGATGAAATATTTGTTTACATATATCTATTTTGACCTCAAATGGCAAGATCAGTAGTTCTTAAAGTATTATATGAGCTAAAAATAAATATATTTCTTATCTTATTTTTAGGAAAATATGAGGTATCCTAAGCAGGAAAGTGTGATTTACAGACCTGGACGTCATGTAAATTAAGTAAGAATTAACATTTACTAGTTATGGCAAGCTTTTTGGGAAATTGTGAGTTAAAAAAATCTTATTCAGTCAATCACAAAAACTTGAGAACCACTGAACTACAAAAAAAGTCAATACTGAAACTTTCTTCTTGGGAATGATTGGAGTATTTATTATTTTAGTCACAGTGAAAGATCATTCATAATGCTAAAAGATACAGTTATATACAATGGAATTAGCCTACATGAGTTCTGAAGAGGGTTAGGCTACACTTTATTTTAAAGTGTCCTTTTTACAGTTTAATTATACATTTAAATACTGAGTAATATTGAGTAACTACATGTACTTACTATATGGTTAAGGTTAGGATTAGGGTTTGTCTTAGGGTTACTTGCATGTAATTATGCATAATTTACAATTATTATAATAGTAAGTACATGTAACGTGTAACAAGGACACCTGAATGTGTTACCCTGAAGACATCTGCAGATAAATAGCCTACAATGGAATTACATGAGTTCTATAGACATTACGAAGAAAAAACCCACAACATTTTGATAGCGAGTATAGTAGGCCTATCGTATTTAGCTACATCACTGACACATACAACGAGAACACTTTTTAGTCCTTTTTTGCACACATTTATCCGATCATCCACTTCGCAGACGGAGAGTCATGTGAATGGTGCTTCCTGAGGTGATGTCGTATTCCTGCAACTTTCTGCCAGACTCCAGCTGTCTTCCGTTGAAAATCAGTCTGCGCTGGTCCACGGGGACTCTCTCTTTGCGGTTGATCTTAGCCAGGAGCTGATCTACGGTCTCATTGACATCAACATCATACGTCTTGGTCTGGCCCTCCTCATTCCTGACGAACACTTGGAAAGGTCCGGGGTTGGTGATGAGCAGACTGACCACTGATCCAGAGTGCAACCCGTAACTGCTGAGGGTTCGAGACTCATCCTCGAGGCTGATACGCGAACCGTTCTCGGCAGACAGCTTCTGTTTGTAAGGAGGCTCTCTGAAGAGCTCAGAAATGAGTTTCTTCAGTTCGCCAACTGTGGCTTCACCGCTCACTTCCAGACGCTTCACATCTCCGCCCAGCAGTCTTATTGTCAGTTCCATCACCTTTCAAATTAGATCAAATATACAATAATTAAAATTTGACAACTACAGCACCATTTAGTTACTTAAAACTGGAGATTAGAGTTCATATTAATGCTCAATATTTTCATAGGTATGCAGTTTACCTGGCTGTCTGTTCAAAAGCTTCGCTGAATATGGCTTTCGCTGGATGTTTTCTTCAGTAAGTCTTGTAAGTCGCACTGAATTCAAGTACTGTGCCTCTGGTTACAGTGAGCAAAGATATGAATATATAACGCGTCAGCTCAAGCCCCGCCTTAAAACAATTTTCGTTTCCAAAAACTTGCTCAGTCACTTTCGGTTTCCATTCTCACCAAATCGCTGATGTAGCCCGAGTCCTGAGAAATCATTGACCAACAGGATGTTCAGCGCAAGAAAAAAACAAACAAAAATTCATTCATTTATTTATTTATAAATCTCGTTTAGCTATATTTACGCAGCCAACCATTTGTGGGTCCCAAAACGTTCTGGGAAACTAAAAATAGAAATAACCATTATAGAACGTTCTGTATGCTATTGGTTCCCTGCAGGTAATTACCAAAAAAAAAATAAAAAAAAATTATTGCAACGTTCTGGTAACCCGCAGAGAACTTTCTTACTTGGATGCATGGATAAACAAACAAACAAACAAACAAACAAACATGTTAAATAAATGTAACAAACAATAAAATAAAAAAACCTGCAGGAACCATATGAACGCTCTGGGCACGTTCTGTTTTTGTATCTTAGCTGTCCCATATTTGTTTTCTGTAATCTACATTAAAAGCAGTGTATAGTTTATACGCTGTCTATAGTTATAGTTATACTGCTATAAACGGTTATAGTTTATAACAGCGTATAGTTTAGTCCTTTCCTTCCTTCCTAGTTTATCTACCTCAAACATCAAAATTAACTTTCAAAAATAAATGTAACAAAAATAATGAATTAGTCATCTACTTGAGAGTTTCATTCACACATAACAAGAAATCAGAGTTCATTGGAATGTGAAAATGTTCCACCTGGTGATTGAGGAAATCCAGGTAAAGTGAAGCACGTCATATAGAGCGAATACACCTCCATTTGTGACTACACTGCAGTTCAAGTTTTGTTTTCTGTTCTGGTGTTGTTTGCTGGTAATTATGCCTGCTGTCCATTATAGCCTACTATGATACAGTTACAGTCCAACCAGTCCCACCTGAGAGGTAACAATCTTGTTTATGTCCTATTTATAGTATGAACAGTGTTTGTGTTTATTGCCCAGGATGAGCTTATCCTTCACTAAATATTCTGAAGACACTTTTGAAGTTAAAGCAGCCATATGGCTACAAAATTGAAATAAAAGTTCATTTACCAAGGAACTATTTTGAATTATTAAACATGAGGCAATTAATATATGTTTGGGTGCAAGCTACGTCTTTGTCAGTTTTGTCACAAAATGTGTATTTGTTACTCATGGGTCAGTTAAAACAACAATAATCTGTCAAATATTTATTATAAATATTGACAAATTTAGCATTCACCTCAATCAATAAATGACCCGAGATATCTGACTTCAAACTGAGACTGAATTATCCCCACAGTCAAATAATGCTGTTCCAACTATTTATTTACAATTTGTGTAAATGAGTTGACAGAAAATATAAGCAGTTACTTACAATTATATTTAAAAAAAAGTCTTAAAGTCACAGAACAACTCACCAAAATGTGATTTCTTTTTTAACATAACCATTTTTCTTATGTTTTAATCTGAAGTTTTTAGTTATGGTCTGAGGCAGTGGCATAACAAGCCAATAAAACATACAAAATACACAGGACTAGTTGAGCATTTACATTTTATTTAACAACAAATGTTGGCCAGCAGCACATATGCAGACATCTTAAACTGGAACTGTATGAGTAAAGTTACACTTATTCCAGATTGTATCAGTTTAATAAATGACATGAATACATTAAATCAAAATAAAATAAATATTCTGACACAAGATATTAAATAGAATAGGTAATAAACAGGCATAAATGTGCATTTACAGATAATCTTATCCAGATTTTCTATTTTGGCAAATGTAGTTTTTATTTATTAATGAATTGGATCAATTATAAATCTCTATGAACCTCCTCGGAGCCGGAGAGTCATGTAAATGGTGTCTCCTGACGTGATGCCGTAGTCTTGCAACTTCTTGCCAGACTCCAGCTGTTTGCCTTTGTAAATCAGTTTCTGCTGATCCTTTGGGACTCTCTCTTTGTTGTAGATCTTAGTCTGGAGCTGATCTACGGTCTCATTGACATCAACATCATACGTTCCTATTTTGCCTTTTTCGTTTTGAACAAACACCTGGAAAGGTTTGTTGATGAGCAGGATCACAACTGAGCCTGAATGCAAACCGTATTCGCTGAGTTTTCTGGAATCAAGGCTGATAAGGGAACCGTTCTCGGCAGAAAGCCTCTGTTTGTAAGGAGGCTCTCTGAAGAGCTCAGAAATGAGCTGCTTGAGTTCGCCAACCGTGGCATCACCTCTCACTTCCAGACTCCTCTCATCTCCTCCCATCAGTTTTATTTTCAGTTCCATTACCTGTCAAAATATTAATTACAAGTATTCAAAACTATCACAGCATTGTTGGCGTTTTTAAAATCGGAGTTTACCTAATTATATTGAATTTATTATATGCTATTTATGTGGAATATTTTCATGCGACTTACCGAGCTGTTCATATCTTCTGCCGAATAATCTATTTGAAGTCAGGTAAATCACTCCAGCATTAGATGAGGTGTCTCTGGATGGAGGTGTGCATTTAAAGCCTCAACTTAATCCCCGCCCACAAACAGTAATGTTTCGCTTCTGAAAACTTCACAACGTCACTTTCTGTTTCCATTCCACTTGATCGCAGATGAAGGACTATCATTGATCAGCAGACTATTGTTCAGCAAAGTTTAATCAACGATGCATGCTTGTTCAGTTACATCAGAACCAAACCCCGAAACATTCATCAATATATATATATATATATATATATACACAGTATATATATAAAAGACAATCAGAATTATTATGTACATATATATATATATATATATATATATATATATACAGAATTCTGATTGCTTTTTATGAACAACAACGATTTTTGGAATGATGGAATTTTTGTAAAGGCAAATAAAGCATACTAACGAAACATTTGATCAAAACAAAAATGTTTTGATTATTCTGTTCATTCACATTTGCTTTGTTAATGAAATTATTATGATTATTTGATACTTTCTGTAACATGTCCTTCTTGTTGGCTATTTCTTAGATTTATGAATTTTTATTTGTGTTTGCTTTATTTCATCTATCACTATAAAGGGACCATGAGTGATAGAAAGGCATCACCCATTTCCTTAAATATGTTTGGAACATTACAAGACATAGTACACAAGATAAAAATAAATATTTATTATAACGCAAGTCAGATCCAATGTTACATTTCAGTCAAAATTCAGAGTGTTTAAGCATAGCAGATCTCTCTTCTCTCTTAGGCAGTGGGATGTTCCCTGCATTAAAAAAGAAAGATTGATTATTCATAAGTAGTACACATATTCAATTAATTATTTAAAAAAAAGTACAAAGCAAATTTAACCAAGACACCTTTGCTCTAATCTGATGGGCACGCAGTTCAATTCTAGTTCAGGTCTTCTCTGGTTAAATCAATAAATTATACAAACCTCAATACTAAATGTTAGAATGGAGATTCATTTGTTCTTAAGTTCTCAAAGAACATCTTGTCTTTTTAGCAATAGTTTGGGTTTTTTTTTTACCTGGAGGTGCAACAAAGTACTCCTCTACTGTGTGTTTGGCCAGCTGGAGCAGCTCCTCCGCACATTCACCCTCTGTTACCCTATCATCTCTCAAATACAGCTCTCTGTACACAACAGGAAGTTCAAGGGAAAAGTTTAGCTCCTATCAAATGGTGACATGTTGACACTATGAGCAAACATACTTTGAGTGTCTGGGAAGAGCTACCACCATTTTGCAATGAGAAAATATAGCAAATATATTAAAAACAGTCAACAAATGAAAAAACACCATCAAAAAAGGCCTTAATTCAATGGATACCCCTAAACTGACTGGAAGTGGTACCCAGAACAACTAGCACACTGTCACATAACTTATATGAGTTGATGTGAGCATCAGCAGGATTCTTAAGTACCTGTCCTCTAGAACTGAATCCGTCGGCTCCACACCATCAGTATTAATGACATGAAGCTGATCAGCGAATCTAATGGCTTTCTCCAGACAGTCCACCCCTTCTTTACTGCCAAAGTCAACAAGGGCTAATCTCTCCAACTTGTCCACTAAATCTGGTGAGACTCTTGTTGGCTGCAAATAAAATTAAACATGGTTACAGTGTTGGGGAAAGTTACTTTTAAAAGTAATGCATTACAATATTACGTTACTCCCTAAAAAAAAGTAACTAATTACGTTACTTAGTTACTTTTTATGGAAAGTAATGCATTACGTTACTTTTGAGTTACTTTTTAAATCTGGGCAGGGCTTGCTTGTTTGTTTTTAATATAAAAAAGTTCTTCTTTTACAAACATAAAAGCCCTTTCATAAGAAAAGTGAAATGAATATGCCTCAGGCTGAAGGAAATGTAAATTCACGTCTGTACAGTAGAGGGCGCAGCACAAACAAATCGCGTGAAGAATATGACACAGGAGAAGAAAGTTCAACACTATTCAGCAATAACTAAAATCAAACACAAATGTGTCATTTTTGATTATTAGTATGGTTGAATTGGATCATCGAAGGTCAGTAGTAAAGACACTGGTTAATAAAATGGGATTAAATACAAATTATATTTGTCTTATTTAACAATTATTGCAGGTTTGTATAATATTCTGAGTTTGCATTTGACTGTTTT
This sequence comes from Sinocyclocheilus anshuiensis, assembly GCF_001515605.1. Lineage (NCBI taxonomy): Eukaryota > Metazoa > Chordata > Actinopteri > Cypriniformes > Cyprinidae > Sinocyclocheilus > Sinocyclocheilus anshuiensis. The sequence continues at coordinate 428,847 of NW_015548231.1, read as the reverse complement.
TATAGATTTTGAGGAACACTGAATGTGAGTTACTTTAAAAAAGTAATCTGATTACGTAACTCGCGTTACTTGTAATGCATTACCCCCAACACTGCATGGTTATATTGTTATGTCTTTTAGGAAAACGTAAATTCTTCATTTTTATATCAGAATGAGATTGATTGCCAAGTACTCTTAAAAACAAAATAAACAAAATACAAAAGTACTAATATATATATATATATGTATATATATATATATATATATACAGTATATACTGTATATATATATATACACAAAGCAAAATTATATTGTAAATGTGTGTTTGTGAATGTTTATATATAATTATATATAATGTATGTAACAAAACAGACAAACTGAATATGTACAAAATATTATTAATGTTGTTTAGGGCAAAACTTTTCACATAATCACTACAGTAGAATGCTGCTCAGTTTCTGAAATATGTTTTTGTGCTGCCATCTACTGCGAGATTCAAGAAACATTGTGAAAAATGTCAAAGTAAAGCTTTATCTTTATGAGGGCTTCTGGTACCATGCTCCAGTCCTGCCACTTTTTGCTTAGGTTGTCAACTAGGCAAGGAGAAATATTTGGTGACAAAATTGTCGGGGGGGGCACATTTTGCCCCACTGTCCCCTTCTGTCGTGTCTTGTAAATAAAGACTCTGGATTCGAACTGTATTTACGTGCTTTTTCTGAAAACTCTGAAATAACTACATGTATATAACTCACTGGCACATCAGTGTTCCTCTCGCTCCCTCTAGTGGCAGCCTATGGTTACACATCAATAACCCCACACCTATTACTACACATTCATGTATTTCATGAGTACAGCATAAGCTGCATAAACGTGTGTGCAGAAAGAGGCCTTACCGGTGGAAGTTGGTTTTCTGCTATGGGCTCCCATGTGGGTGCCTGAGGAACCTGAAGAGTTGAACAATGTGCGAAATATTTATATTAGCATTGCATAATATGTTCAACATAAAACAATTGCTCACCTATTGATGGGTTAATTTACATCTTACACATTTATTCAAACCAAACCCAACGTCTGCAAATTAAGAAAGCTTTACCTTGGAATTCCAGGCGGAGTTACTTGATTCCCGTTTGCACATCCACCGTGACCAGAACGTTCCGCTGCCCGATACAGCATTGCTTAGAGCGGGCAGCGTTAATACTCCACACCGAGGATGCGCAGGCCGCAGCGCCCTTGAAGCTCGCGCTGCACATTTACAAAACATGTTGAAATGACGTTCCAAAGTTAAGGACACATAACTACAGGCGTCCTACCAAAAATGAAGATGAAAAAAAAATCGACTTTTCCGGAAGTAGAGAACAAAGATTCCGTTTATTTTTCCTCAAACGGTCATGCCTTATCTTCTCAAAGAGGACTGTGCGAGACACCTACTTAGAGCCCGGATAGCTCAGTCGGCAGAGCATCAGACTTTTAATCTGAGGGTCCAGGGTTCAAGTCCCTGTTCGGGCGAGTGATTTTTAATCTGCCCTTTTGAGAAGTAGGCAGGCACAGACAATGCAAATATCAACCGTTTGACTATTTATGTATGACTATATACTGTATATGTTATAATTGCAATTGAACTAATTATACATCTATATGTTAATAAAAAATATTAAAAATGACATTTTTTGATATAAAACACTATTAATTCTAATAACATAAGGAATGAAACTCAAATTTTGTATATAATATACTCTTGCATGAACAAAAAAAAAAATATAATTATAAATAAAATATTTGTTATATATGCACACACACACGCACGCACGCACGCACGCACGCACACACACTCACACACACACATGCTAAATCATTGCCTACAGAAGCAGGAATATGATGATTATATTTGTTGGAAAAATAAGAACAATTCCATTTTATTTTGTTTTTTAAATAAGTACATTTACCATTTAATATATATTTAGAATGTAACACTTTGTAGTAATTGATCACAGTGTAGCAAGAACATTCACATAAAAACAGACAAAATGCATACATTCAGATTTAAATAAATACGTAACAACACATACAAATTATAAATGAGTTTTTTTTTTCTCTTCTTAGAATATATTTTGCACATGAAGAAATCAACAACATTCAATGCAGCAGAATTATTAACACCTGCTCATTTTGGACCACATAAATTATGTAGATTAGATGCAAATTCATGTGTTCACAGACGTTTGGAATACACTTTGATTTTGATCTGCTTTACTATTCTTGCTTAAATGGTCATTTTTAGCCTTGTGTTACAGATCAGACACATGAAAAATTATACTTGGGATTCGATACACTTTCCGATTGCACCTCATTGTGGATACACCAAAGGTTTCAGACCCGTAGCTGTACTAGTTTGATCATAGGATCAATACTTCATTGTGATTACAACATGTTATAGGTACTATAATATTAGATCTATAGCAGAGGAGTGTGGTTAGTGTGGATGAAGAAACGCAATGTACATTTTATACAACAACTTCATAATGAAAAATAAATAAGAGCACTGATGATTTTCATTTCTTTGTGTGAATATTAGTGTCCATTCTGAAAACCACATAGGCAACGACACCAAAGTTAATAATATAGATTCTCTCTATATAATAAATATAGCACATATTTTTTCTATACAGTCCACAAACAGCAAGAATACATCAAGCAGACAAGGCCTTGTGGTAGTGATTGTGAGCTGTCCCGGTCCACACACACACACACACACACACACACACACTCCGACACAAACATCAAATCTAAAAAAAAAATCCTAATGCCAGGTATTCATAGGCTGACTGAAAACATGACACCAATGCACTGAAACACAGTACTGACTCAAACATGACATAAACCAGTTCTGTAACACAAAGAGAAGAAATGTACACACAATTTTTTCTCTGTTCTAAATCTAAGACCTAGAGACATTCCTTTGTATTGTCTAATAATATACTGTGTGATACAATAACCTGATCTGATTCAGTGAAACAACTCGCAGTAAACACACTGACTCGGAAATAAGCAGGTTACAGAAACACATGCAGAAGGTCAGTCGACTGAAAGCACAGCGCCCTCTACTACTACAATCTACATCATATTAAAAGTGGCACATCAGAATACTAATAAAGTGTGCAGGTCAAACAGAAGCTTTAAGAAGGCGGTCACACTAGATTTTAAGCAAGTAAAATCATCCCTATTTATTTCAGATGTCACAACAAATATCTGTAACAACATATATCATACTCTCAGGCTTCTGTTTTTTAATAAATTATAAATAAAATGAAATGAAATGTTTAAATATAATATATATTATCTACTACAGTTTCCCATGGCATTACAAATCAAACGTCTTTTTAATTTAAATTTGTATGCAGTACATGATGGAAAATCTATGAATACACTACTGTTCAAAAGTAATTTAATAAAAGCTGCAGTCCGTAACTTTTGGTGCTCTAGCGGTTAATAACATTATACTTAAGGCTGCAGTCCGTAACTTTTGGCGCTCTTGCGGTTAATAAACAGAACATTGTAGCTGGAGCTACTTCTCTCTGTTTATGTCTATGATGAATCACGCAGGTACTGGGCTACTCCGCAGCGGTACCTACCTGAACCAGTCTAAAATAGTCAGAATATAAACACTTATTATAGGTGTACCGTAGAGATTCAGGACAAGCCAAAAACACGGTTTGGAAAATGGATTCATGGTGTACTCGCTTATTATATACATTTTGAACACAAAAAAAGTTATGGACTGCCGCTTTAAGGTAAGTTTTTTTTTTTTATAAAGGAATACTGTTATTCACAAAGGAATAATTTAATGCATCAAAATTGACAGTAAAGACATTTATAAAGTTACAAAAGATTTATATTTGAAATAAATTATGTTCATCAGTATTTTCCACAAACATATTAAAGGGACAGTTCACCCAAAAATGAAAATTTGATGTTTATCTGCTTACCCCCAGGGCATCCAAGATGTAGGTGACTTTGTTTCTTCAGTAGAACACATATAATGATTTTTAAGTCCAACCGTTGCAGTCTATCAGTCGTATAATGCATGGCAATGGTAACAAAATCTATGAGAGTAAAAAAAACATACACAGACAAATCCAAATTAAACCCTGCGGCTCGTGACGACACATTGATGTCCTAAGACACGAAACGATCGGTTTGTGCGAGAAACCAAACAGTATTTATATCATATTTTACCTCTAATACACCACTATGTCTAACTGTCTTTGAGCACGCGTACGACTTCCGGTGCGTGAGGTGTGTACGCGCTCTGGCGTAGTTTACGCAAGCGCCGGAAGTGATCTCTTGTGCGCATACTTCACTCATTGTTTACACAGTGCACATTCATTGTAGGTACGACGGCTAATCAAAATGGTACCGACTTAAAACTAAAAGATTACTTTCTCTCGTGCGAACTGATTCGGGAGAGGTGACTTTCCACGTATTCCCAACTTCTGAGCCTGCTCGCCTGAAGTTATGGTTGATTGCTCTTCGTCTAGATATCAACACACCCATTAATGTAAACTACGCCATAGCGCGTACACACCTCATGCACCGGATGCCGTGCGCAAGCTCAAAGCAGTTGGACGTAGTGGTGGATTAGAGGTAAAAAATGATATAAATACTGTTCGGTTTCTGGCACAAACCGATCGTTTCGTGTCTTAGGACATCAATGTGTCGTCACGAGCCGCAGGGTTTAATTTGGATTTGTCTGTGCATGTTTTTTTTACTCTCATAGATTTTGTTACCATTGCCATGCATTATACGACTGATAGACTGCAACGGTTGGACTTAAAAATCTTCGTTTGTGTTCTACTGAAGAAACAAAGTCACCTACATCTTGGATGCCCTGGGGGTAAGCAGATAAACATCAGATTTTCATTTTTGGGTGAACTATCCCTTTAAGCAGCATAATTGTTGATAATGTTTCTGGACTTCTAAAGTACCATGCCATACTGAATACTGGAGTAATGATGCTGAAAATTCAGTTTTGCCATCACAGGAATAAATTACATTTTAAAATAAATTAAAATAGAAAAGTTATTTTATATTGTTTTTACAGTACTGTTATTACTGTATTTTTTTTTAATCAAATAAATGCTGCCTTGGTGTGCATTAGACTTCCAAAAACGTAAAAAAAAAAAAAACAGACTGATCCCAAACTATTGAACAGCAGTGTACATATGTGCACTCCATATATGTGAAAGCAAATGGAGCATGAAATCTAGTGTGAGCGTCTCTTAGCAATAAAATGCACCTGACCTGAACTCCTGAACTATTGCTCTGTTTAAAAACCTAGTGAGCTGCCTACATAGGCAGCATTTTAAGGCATCATAGGCACACATCTGCAACATAATGCTGCTTTCTAAGATATGTTCTATTGGTCAAATTCTAAGGCAGCATCACATGAATGAAGAAAATGTTTAAAAATACTTGTTTTCACTGACAAGCATCAATAAAAGTTTAAATCTGATTTAAACGGACTATTCTACCCAGAATGTGTGAGCGTGTGTGCTGTGTCCAGTATGAGTGTCATTAAATTAGCTTAAAAACATACTAACACCAAATTCTACTGGAATCAAATTTAGTTTATTTTCAACAAGTTTATGTAGGCAGTAGACAGCAAGGCAGCTCACTAGGTTTTGGAACTGAGCACACGAGTCACTAGTGACTGGTAATCCTGACTGCATTTTAGACACAGGATAAAATTCCATGTCAAACAGTGAATGACCACTCATTAGCAGCATCTGTTTATGAAATGTTATGTACTATGATGTTCAGTAAAACCTGATTAAAGAGCCAGATGACTCTCTTAAATTGCACACTGACTGATTGCAGGTAGATCAAGAAGTTTGGCATTGGAAATGTTACCATATGCTTGAAGCTCATTAAGCTTTGGCCAAATGTTCCCTGTTGTATTGTAGCAAGGGCTGATGGGTTACACTGTGAACATGATTTAAACAACAGAGGTGAGAGGTTTCAGAGTTACTTGTTCTCTATAAGCGTCTGCACTTTGCAAACCAGGTCTCGAGCCAGAGTCAGAATTTGCTTGATATTGTGATGCTCAGCCATTTCTGAAAAACAAAGGATGATATGAGGATGCATTTATTCAAATGACCTGACTATTTAGCAAGAACTAAATCTAAAATAAACAATCAAATAGCCCTAAAGCAATTTCTCCACATTTGAATTGTGGGTACATCCAAGAGCAGCTAAAAAAGATCACACTCGATTCAACATCTATGTAACTAAATGAAAAACTACAATGAAAAACTAAAAAATGTAAATAAATCACTTCATGAATTGTAAAATTAATACATACATTTAAAATGAATGAATTTTATAGTTTTAAAAATAGTTAAATGTAACTAACAAATTGATACATCATTTTAAATCTAAGTGAAAATAAAGAAAACTAAGAATTCTAAGAATGCAATTTAAATGTTGCATTTGAAATGACTGATCAATTTATTATTTACTGTTGCATTTAACTACATTTGAACATGAATAAAATATTTTTAAATGAATTTAAATGTCTATTTGTTTGTCAGTTTAGTTTCCTTCATTTGAGTTTTAAATGGCACTACCAGTTCTCCATAAACATGAGATGCAACAGGTTGTTAATTTGAATTGCGTTTGTACTCTGCTGACTATGGTGCTGGATTTTGGTTACACAATCCTCTTTTCTTTAGATTTGAAATGCTCGTGAAGAGCAGGTTATATAGCTACCTTATATTCTTGATGCTGATGTCTTTATATGATTTTTTTAAATAGAGGTTTATGACATTGAGATTTATGTTACCATACCAGGGTGTATAATGAATATATAATTACCATTGAAAAACTTGATGATGTCTGTGAAGTCCATATTGTTTTCTAGAATGATGTCTCTGTATATCTCCACCAATGCAAGAGCAATGAAGAGCCCAAAATGGCTGGAGGAGACACACTTAGCAGCCCAGATGACCTCCCAAACAGCAAACACATCATCATACACCAACTCTGAAGAATTGAAATATGTATGTTAGGCAAAGATGGCAATAGTAACTTTTTTTTATTAGGCCAACTGTTGAAATTTAAATAAATAAGAGAGTCAAAGCTGGAGAAAATCAATGGACAGCAGGGGGAGCTGTCATTTCTGAATTGGTTTATAAGCCTGGACAGAAGCTCATTTTCTAGTTTTTAATATAAAAGGGCTTTAATGAAATTAAATATTTTCTCTCATAAAGCACATGGCCATTAATGTGAGTAAAGCTTTGTGCTTAGCCGAATATCATTATAATAGGTTTTAAATGACTAAGTCACAACCGACAAAAGGCAATGCAATTGCTAATTAGGAGATTGAACATTCATTAAGCAAAATATGGATTCATTTCATTGCAGATGAGAACTAACAGAAGACATTTCTTCTCAAGTGTCACTTGTAAACGCATTGCATGATAGGCAGCATCGAAGGCAGTTTAAACCATATTTGTTACCCTGGACCACAAAACCAGTCTTAAGTGTCAATTTTTCCAAATTGAGACTTATACATCATCTGAAAGCTGAATAAATAAGCTTTCCATTGATGTATGGGTTAGGACAATATTTGGCAGAGTTACAACTATTTGAAAATCTGGAATCTGAGGGTGCAAAAAAATCTAAATACTGAGAAAATCATCTTTAAAGTTGTCCAAATGAAGTTCTTAGCAATGCATATTACTAATCAAAAATTAAGTTTTGATATATTTACAATAGGAAATTTACTAAACATCTTCATGGAACATGATCTTTACTTAATATCCTAATGATTTTTAGCATAAAAGAAACATCTATAATTTTGACCCATATGATGTATTTTTGGCTATTGCTACAAATATACCCCAGCGACTTAAGACTGCTTTTGTGCTCCAGGGTCACATTTTATCTCATTATACGTTTAATTTGAAAGATATTATTACCTCTTTTAAAGTCAAGAAGAAACCAGCGATAGCAGAAGTAGAAGTGTGTGTAGTCTCCGTTCTGATGCATTAGCTCAAACAGCTCTGCGTCTAGAATCTAATTACACACAGTGAAGAGTGAAAAGATCCGCATCCACATTTTACATTTAAAGGCCGGTTTCGAACAAACATTAAAGAAAAATGTCTAGAGTAGACGTTTGACCTGGATGAGAGATCTCATATTGGCAAAGTGTGTGTCCATCGCACCTCCGTGAGGAAAATTTTGATTCATCCTTTTCATTAGTTCAGTGAAACAACTGAAAGCCATGGCCTCTGAAAGATTCAGTAAAAACAGATGAGAAAAGCTAAGCATACTTGTTATTTCATTTTTAAACAGTGGCATGAACTCAAAAACAGATGAAGAACAGCAGTTTACACAAAGACAGACTCACCATCATCTAGAATAACTAGCAAGGGAGCGAGCAGGTCACACATGCCCTGGACATATCCAATTTCCAGGTTCTGCCAGATATAACTGCAGCAATGGACAAGTCATTATATGCGTTGGTCAGGGATATTTGAGCTACATCACAACACCAGGTGTTCTGAGGAGTTTGATGTGCTTTGACATGCAGTTGCAGTCAAAGAGCTCACTTCAAAGTCTATAATAGTCTGGCCTCAAGATATGACTTAATGTAGTTTAATGCATGTTTTACCATCTGCCATGCAAAAATCATACATCTGATTACTTAGAAATAGGGATGCACTGGCATTAAAACTACTACTTTTCATAATGTTAATATTCTATCCTATTTTGTCTTCATTAAAAACTAAAATTAGTTTTTTTTTTTTACAATTTTAGGTAATCACAACATTATATTATACAGTACAAAAATGGATACTAATTTTTACATTTGCTAAGGATTACATTTGATCATTCATTAAATTATTAATGATAGTAAAGTTTAATTTGAAGTGAGCACTAGATGATGGCACAGGTAATCTAAAATGTAAAATGCAGTAAATTAGCATGTGGAATTAAATATTCCATATCAGCCAACATATACACTAGTTTGGGGTCAGTAAGATATTTTGACAAAAAAAACAAACATTAGTTTTATTCAGCAAGAATGCTTTAAATTAATGAAAAGCAACAGTAAAGACTTTTATAAATTCTATTTAAAACATTTTATTTCTATTTCATTTCTATTGAATTTTTTTTCCCATAAAATAATCCTGGGAAGAAAAAAGATTTCCACAAACATATTAGCAAGTGTTTTTAACCGATAATAAAAAAATATTTCTTGAGTACCAAACCAGCATATTAGAATGATTTCTGAAGGATCATGTGACACTGAAGACTGGAGTAACGACGCTGAAATATCACAGCTTTGCATCACAGGAATAAATTACATATTAAAATATATTAATATAAAATATATTAAAATAAAGTTATTTTAAATTGTAATAATATCTAACAATATTACTGTTTTACTGTATTGTTGATCAAAAACAAAACTGAAAGCAGAGCACAAATAGTGAAGGTCAAAAAGGAATGATTTTATTACCTGCACATGATGTTGCGCAATTTTTCCAAGTTAGCAGGAGTAAAATACCAGTAATTTCGGTCACAGCGCTGAACGTCTTTATCAATGCGATGCAGATTTAGAGTGTACAGGTCCAAAAGCTCTTGCTGCAATTACAAAGGTGAACATATTTATAGAGATAATATAGTTAACTATGTTATTATATAAAAATACCTCTCTGAAACACATGCTTACAGAATAAGTGGTGCCTATAGAGGCAACTGGAGAGGTAGCTTCATTCTTCTCAGCGTTTACAGCAAGTGAATCCAGCTGTGGGCAAAGACTCTCCATCTCTGGCTCCTCAGAGTCCATTCCTTCAGAGCTGGGCTTTCCATGAGCTTCCTCCAGCCTGAGCTCCAATACAGGTACAGCTGCCTGCTCACTAGCCTTGCTTTTGGGTGAACTCTTCCTTTCCCAAGCCATGGACACTTTAGCTGTAGGAATCTCTTCCATTTCAATTGCAGAGGGAGACTCGTCTAACTCAGTTGCATCTTGGGCTTCACCCATCTCTCTTGTGCTAAAAGCTTCATGCACCAATGGGACCACTGTCTCCTCAATTACTGGAGCGTTCCTCTGCATTTCTTTATGTGTGCTTCTCTTTGAATCATCCTTCCCTTCTCTTAGCTCTGTACCAATGGTTTTTGGGAGAACTGATGTTATTTTCCTCTTTACTGTTGTTCCAGCTCCACTGGGTAAATCACTGGTCTTGTTCTCTTTCTTATCACTTGGTTTTAAAGCACTTTGTGTGCCACTAACATCGTTGACGTCATCCACGCATGTCTTGCAGTCTTTATCTTTGCTTATTTCATTGGTTTCTTTCTCTGTATCATCGTCCTTTGAAACAGACACCAGCATGTCAGCTACAACCTTCTGCTCAAGTGCATCTGATACCTTATGATCTTTTGTAACCAAAGGTTCCTCTTGGATTGCTCTGATATCTTTCATTCCCATGTGGGACCTTTCAGTGTCCACACTTACCCGATTCTCATTCATCTTCTGCTCTGGAGGAGTCGATTCCTCGACCTCTGTCACTTTGAGAATTTCTGACTCAGTGCGCTCTGTCAGTGCTTCATTTTCTGATGTCAAAGTCCTCTCTGGAGAGTCGCCCACTTCCATTTTGGTCATGTGGCTGCGAGCCATTTTCAACCCCTCAGTCTCGACCTCTGACCTTTTATCGGAAAGGCTCTCTGTGGCCTTCTTGCTTCTCTCTGATATTGCCACAACTGCACCCAAAGACAACACTTTGTTAATCTCAATTCTACTATATTCTCTCACACCTAGTTTCTCAATCGATTTGGTCTCACCTTCCTCAGTCACCTTTCCTTCCACACCAGATGAACTCGCAAACCTCTCCTTTGATACTGCAAGCTGTGATTGAGCTTTAAGTCTTGGGTCATGTATCCCACTGTCCTCTGTGCTCAAGGAGTCCGACTGACCAGAAGTAATGGAGAAGTTTCTGGAAGAGGGTAGACCGGAGTCTGGAGAACTTGTGCCATTTTGCGGTGTTCCATTTGAGATTTTGGAAACCTGTTTGGCATCTTCACTCTTGGGCTCGGACTCGATCTGGTCGACCTCTTCAATGGACTCAAACACCTGGAAAAACAAACCAAACGAAAGAAAGCTACTCCAGGGGAAGGGGTTTTGGGAAGTGAAGAACTACCAGGAAAGAGTGAGGAACATTGGTCAAGGGGGGCACCATTTGTAATCACATGTTTTAAGGAAATGTCAACTTGTACAAATATTCATGTAATGGCCACAACATCAGTCTGAATCTTACTTGAGTACTGCTGCTGGAGTCGCTCTGCAGCCTGGAATCTCTTTGCCTGCCTGAACTACAGCTCTGCGAGGACTGAATGACAAACACAACACATCCCTAAGTAAATACTACATAAAATCAAAAGCAAACATTTCAGTCTGGACTGGAAGTCTTCAGTGCCTGCCAACAATGCATTTTGGTCTTAGGAGGTCACTCTGAGACACTCACCTCATAACTGACAGTTGAGTCACGGTGCATTATTCTCTGTGTGGTGCTGTCTATACTCACCCCAGACGAACACTTGGCTAACGCCACAGCATGCTGTTCTTTTTCTCTCTGCCTAACAATGGCCTCACACCCCAGCCATTCGCTCATTGTCTGCTCATAGCACGCTCGCATCTGCTCATCCACCTGCAGAGTTCAGAGTATAAGAGACGGCAACATCTTACAATGAAATCTACTCAGTAACAATGTAACAATTGCTTTGATTCACAAACCATCTAAAATCCAATTAATCTTGCTTTGGAAAGAAGTTGACTAAAAAAAACTAAATGCTTGTTGCATTTATCAGAGGTAAGGAAATCAACTGACTGGATGACATATTTGCCTATTCCAGGGCAATCACTGGAAATCTTAAAGAGAATAAAGACTGAAGTCATGGTCACATTTTTTTTGCAGTTTAAAGTTGTTGCATGAAAAACACTGCGAAATCTGCATAGGGATTTTTCCTGTAGAATTTCGCCTAGCAATGTAAACATGACCGTACCTTAAAACTGTTTGGGAGGATGGTTTTAACCAAAAAATACACTAACCTCTTTTCTCTCAGCCTCAGACATCCCAAATTGGTAATGACCCAGCAGGAAAGGCCAGACCTCCTTTCGCAAAGAAGGCTCAACTCCACCGAAATAAACTAGTCGCAGTAACTCCTTCTCCTCATAGGTCTGCAAAAGAGCAGGTACACACCGACTCCAAAATGGGTAAACTGACTTCCAAGCACAAAATGGTACAAATGGTATTTGAATCAATTTATTTACATTTATATTTTCCCACTATTTTACTATGTTTATCAGTCAAACCAATATATATATATATATATATATATATATATATACACACACATTGGTTTGCCTGTTTAGAGCATAAATTAGTCAGCCAGTATAAGCACACTAACGATCACAGCCATAAGGGTACTTCTGTATAGATTTTACATTGATTTGCACCCTTTAGTGCCGCCACTCTGGCACTCAGGCTCTCAGCATTAGTCATCCAAACATATTATTTATGTGATAGAACTGAGAGAACTGTGATTAGGGACAAATGAATAATAATGAGTGTCTGGCGAAGACGCTCATTTAAACGTGTCTGTTTTGGACTCCAGGCAGGTTTGTGTGTGTGTGTGCATGCTTACGCTGCAGTCTTGAAGAAACTTCTGCCACACTTCTGTCGTGAGGCCTCCATAGGCGTCACTGGGCACATCTGGTTCCACAATAGTGTGATTGACAAGGCCAGACAGGTGAGTGCGTACCGTGGACAGGTGACGGCAGTACGCCAGCCCTGAGAGGGCAAAATATGTGTGTGATTGATTGAATAAGAGAGACATCTGAGAATGTGAAGGTCACCTTTGATGGAAAAAGATGGTGTTGTGAGACTATAAATTTATGAGTAATGGATACAAACATCCATAGAAAGCACGAGAGATGATTTGGTTCTTCATGTTGTCACACAGCAACTTCAGAGGGGCCCTGAAAAGAAGATAATATTTTTTTCCCTTAAATATATATTTAACAGTTATTTCATTTAGATTTATTTTATATTTATACATTTACAGTATATTTACTTTTGTACAGAACATATAGGTTTTACATATAAACAACAAGGTGTTACTTGAGTATGAAGTAATACCCAATTGTGATTTTTGGGTGAATTTAAATGTAAAAACAAACAAACAACAACAACAACAATAATAATAACAATAATAATAATAGTCATTGCAGTAGTAGTAGTTGTTGTTATAAAGTTTACATTTCTACCCAAATTAAATGTAAATTCTACTGTGTACCTCAGAAGCTTATTCCTGTTTATCTGCAGGTTTCTTTTCAATTCTAATTAAATGAATCAAAATGGACTATACAATTTTTCATTCTGTCATTGTACCTTTCATGATTGCATCCATTGGGCGGTGCTCCATCAGAGAAACTACTCTGTGAGCAGGAAGAGCAAGATGATTTCCTTGGTGTTGGGTGCCACATGTTTGCTCCCTGATCTATCAATTCTGGTGCCACTAACAGACAAACACACACAGAGAAATCTGATTATGCATTGAACATCTGGATACAAAAAGGAACTTATGTAGCCAAAAGCAGAGCAACAAGAACCCACTATTACACCCAGCTTTAAAAAAAAAAAGAAAATATTGCAATAATATCAGTCTGCATGGATTTAATGAAGTAATAATGGCTGCCGTGACACTCAAAATGAACAGGATCACATTCCAGGTCAGATTTAAAAGCCACTATTACTGTTACAAACACATATGGTTATTATATAGTAAACATAAATTTCAAGTCTCCCGGGAAAACACTCAACCATTAGCCCACAATTAACCAAGGGTCATTAAATTTCACTGGAGGAGGACTCCTGAACAAAACAGAAAACTCACACTGGCAACTAAGTGATTGCTTGCAGACGTAGAGGCCATAAAAGCAAGCATAAACCAGCAAGAAGTTGGCGCGTCAGACTGATACATGAACACATAAATGAGCGGTGACAGGGAGAATTACAGCTGAGCTCAGGGGAGGATGGGGACTCTCCCGGGGAGCTGCAGTGGCGCTTTGGCATCACCAGCGTCTGCTGTTTAGGAGGCCACAGCCCTCTCGAGTTCAGGGAGAGAGATCGGGCCAGGAAAACAGTACCCAGTGAAAGACGGGAGGACTGGGTAAAAGTCACTGTAATGAGTCAAAACATCTCTGTAAAACCAAAGGAATGTTTATGACAGATGACATATGAATGGATAAAAACCAAAATGACAAACAATACCTAGATGGATACAAGAGGCCCTTTTTGCTATTATCCACTTCTAAAAGCTGATATTAAAATAACCGTACCATAATCGGGAAACATTTACTGGCTCAAGAGCTTGTTTGATACCATGATTCAGTCTCTTACCAAATTCTGACTGACTGTTTGGGAAAACAATACGGAAGACAAAATCTGTTGCTTCTTCCTCTTCTTTGTCTGAGACAGAGTCTGAGGATCCCTGTGGACATCTCTTCTTTAGCTTAGGAAATACCTTACCCTGGAAAAAGAAAAGTGAAGCATCAGTTCGACATACATGACTGCAGATGATCTAGAACAAATTATTTTTTCCATTTAGAATGTATTTGTAACACACAAAATGAATTGCAATTGACAGATTAATCAATCAAGACATACAAATAAGAGCACAGTGAGAGATCGTAATTGATCTAAATAATACGGTAAAAATCAGTGTAGCGTCTTGAATCTGTAGCTCAAACAGTGAAGCAGTATAAGTCTCTTATACTCAACCAAGGCTACATTTATTTGATTAAAAATACAGTAAAACAAGTAATATTGTAAAATATAATTAGAATATTTTTATTGGTTTTAAAATGTTATTTATTCCTGTGATGGCAAAGCTGAATTTTTGGCAGACATTACTCCAGTGTCACATGATCCTTCAGAAATCATTCTAGCATGCTGATTTGGCACTCAAAAACATTTCTTATTGTTATGAATGTTGAAAACACTTGTTGTGCAACTTAATATTTAAGTGGAAACCGTGAAACGTTATGGATGCTTTGATGAATAAAAAAATATTTAATTGAAAAAGAAATGTTTTGTAACAAATGTCTTTTGATCAATTTAAGGCATCCTTGCTGAATAAAAGTACTGATTTCTTTCAACTCTTACTGCCCCCTGTACTGTACTGAGTGTAATGTATGAAGTAATTGTAGAAATATTTAAAAAACACTGTGATTTAAGGGTCATATCAAACAGAGTTGTCTTAGACTAAAACAGAGGATACTAATAAAAATACTTGGTCAAATAATGGCAATGTTTTTCACTCAGCATCTTAAAATGTTACTGTTCCACAAATGCTGAAAAGTTATAATCCTAATGGAAGAACAAACAATTGTCAGTCGGTACACACTTTACATATTCTGAAATTAGAGTAAGTGTGTATATTGGAGGAAGGTGCAGTGTCGGGGAAAGTTACTTTTAAAAGTAATGCATTACAATATTGCGTTACTTCCTAAAAAAGTAACTAATTACGGTACTTAGTTACTTTTTATTGAAAGTAATGCATTACGCTACTTTTGCGTTACTTTTTAAATCTGGGCTGGGCCTGCTTGTTTGCTTTTAATATAAAAAGTTCTATTTTTGGCAAATGTAATCAGATTTTTTTTTTTTTGTGAGTGAGTGAGATGAATTAATGCATGTTCACATTTATTCTAGAACTAAAGTAACATCTTACTCCCGATTTCTCTCAACAAGGGAACAGGAGAGCTTTCAATCAATAAATGGGAAAAAAAAGTAACTAGCGTTACTTATTTGAAAAAGTAACTCAGATATTTTCTTGTAAATTAAAAAGTAATGCGTTACTTTACTAGTTACTTGAAAAAAAGTAATCTGATTACGTAACTCGCGTTACTTGTAATACGTTACCCCCAACACTGAGAAGGTGTACAGTAACATTACATTTTGTACAGATCACTTTCTTACCTTTCCTCTCTGGGACCAAAGCGGCGGGTCTAACTGGCCGTGAGGCAGCAGACCATTTTCCAGACAGGAGAGGAACTGTAGGAGGTGACCACCACGGGGAAAACGAAGCGGTGGCCTTTGAATCCCATCCTGACTAACCAGAACCACTGTTCCCCCACAATCCACTGCAGACAAAAATACATACACAATTGAATTAATATGAAATAATGTGACATGTTCATTGACATTTAAAGGACACAGTCTCTCGCTATCACATATTACTAGGTTAAATACTTGAATGTTTTGTACATAGTGAACTCTTCTGTAGCATGCAAATCATTTCCTCTCTTAACTGTATCTAAAATCTGAATCATCATGATATTCTTAATATTGAAGCCATGACACAGCCTGTACAGTAAGGAATCATTCAATGGCATTATTAGCAGAATTACATTGCTTTATAATCTGAGTAAAGCCTCACTTTAAATTCTCATCTCTCTCCAGAAGCAATTATGTTCTGATAAATTCTGCTCTCTCTCATCGGTCCGCTGGTCTTGTGCTCGGATGAATATGAAAAGGGCAAGTACAACTGAGGATATTGGCTGAATATCTGAGTACACCCAAGTGGATTTACTTCACCAAAAGGGACTAGATACTGATTAACTTTTAGCCTTCAGAAACACTGTAGGGTCTCTATGAATGTTGGAGAATTTTGTGCTATCACATTACGGTCATATTATATGTTAGGGGTGGGCAATCTGACAATTTTATATCGTGATCGATCTTGAAGACATCTACTGTATGATCTACTTTTTGAAGCGAATCGCAGAGATTGTGATCTTTTATGCCCTAGTAATAATGTTAAAACTACAGCAATGACTGCCTATTAGATTATATCACGTGTCTCTATCATGTGTCTTTCACGCATGGTGACGTGTTTAAAAAACAACTCAACGTGAGCTAGCAGCAGTAATGTGAAGAATCAAATTTTAGTTTCAGTTTCTATTTGTGCCACATGATGTTCCATTCCTTTAACGCGGTGCGCTTTCGCCTCTCCAAAACTTAACGTCCAAATCAGTCCAATCATGTAATGTGTGTGTCGTAAAATGCAGTCTACTGTGGGACATGCTTTATTTTAAAAAGAGTTAATAAACTCTGCAAAAGAGACTGTTCACCAGGCACGTTCTGTGCATATTGGTGAATATTTAAATAAAGACAGTTATGTCTTAAGTGAACATAAACAATTGGGAAAGAAATCGGGTGCGTGTCAGTATATTAGATCTATTCATTCCATCTATAAGAAACAGCAGCCTAATAAACCTACTGCTGTCTGTCATTAACGTTAATCAAACAACAAAAGACAGAAAATCACTCACTGCTCTTGACTGAATTTGGTTGTTTAATGCAATACTGTGTTTTAAGTCATAGCCTTGTTCCAGTCTGGATATTCTCAATAGTGCATCTCAAAATAGGGATTATATGTGAATTATTCAAACTGATCTGTCAGAATTATGGACAAGTAAGAAACTGCAGGATGCGTGTCATTTGGGTGCCAGTTGGATGTTTTTCAACCTGGCACAATGTCACCTACCCTGCTGATGACAGTGCAAGTACACAATCTCCTCCAGGTGGATTGTCATAGCGTAGTCCCAGTAAACACTGCAGGAAAACAGGTGAGACTTTGAGTGGCTTGTGACCAACATAACTATGAATAATATAAACCAACATAAAATAATATAAATACTTACATTCCAGTGATTCAAAACGTTTTTAATTTAAGAAAGAAAAAAATCTTGTTTTGTTTCAATTTCTGCATGAAGTTAGAAATCACTCATCAGGGGTAAAAAAAAAAAATATATATATAAAGAAGAATATTTTTTATATCAGCTTTACAATATGCATATACTATGGAAGCCCGGTTCCGCCACTGAATAAAAAATAAAAAGGGTAATTGTGACTTTTTATCTCACAATTCTGACTTTTTTTCTCAGAATTGCTTGATACAAACTCGCAATTGCGAGTTAAAAAGTCATAATTGTGAGATATAAACTCGCAATTCTGAGAACATATCAGCCCCCCCCCCTCAAAATTGGACTTTAACTCGCAATTGCGAGTTTATATCATGCAATTCTGAGAAAAAAAGTCAGAATTGCGAGTTTATATCTCACAATTCTGTGAAAAAAAGTCTGAATTGTGAGAAAAAAAGTCGCAATAACCTTTTTTTTATTTTTTATTCAGTGGCGGAAACGGGCTTCCATAATTTACAGTCGATTTTAGTATTAGGATAAAGGGAAAAATGTCACTATATACAGTTAAAAATATATACATAAAACAACATTATACAATATTATATTATAAACATTGAACAAATCAATAAATGCATTACTTTGCTTTCAAATGTTAAACCTTAAACCATAGAGCTTTTGTTTCGGTGGAAAGGTTTCTGCAGGTTTAAAGATTTTTAAATATTAATTCTCTTTTGTTGACAACAGATTTAGAAATGGTTCTCATTACTTAGGAAGATTAAGAATGGAACGCTTCACTGAAATGTGTCGAGTTTGCATCCCTGTATTATGGTGGAACGAGAAATCCTGTAATATATTACATCTTATCATATCCTGTGATACTCCGATTCAAAGAGATCAATCATACATTACATTTTATTAAAAGAACAAACCAATGCTATTTCCACTTTATTCTGTTTATTCTGAGTCCCACCTCTTCTCATAGTCGAGATCGCCCATGGAGCCGTTCATTAGCTGATTTGGCGTCCATTTCAGAGTCATGCAATCAGCCGTCTGGTGTAGAGAGAGGTACCCTGGGATTGCTTCCATATCATCCCTCTGAAAGCACCACAACAGAAGCCCACGTTATGAAGCAACTACAAATCTATAGTCAATAATAAATGCTGCTCATACTATGTTTTCAGCTAGTAGCTTTTTGCACTTTTATTATATATTTTCTATGTAATTACAATAAAGCAAACAATAATTTAATCTTTACATAAAATATGCAGTCAGAAATAACCCCCTAAAGATCTGTCATAATTGACAGCTGTTTAATGCATTATTCACCGGCTGCACCAGTACGTTGTTCTTGCCGAACAGGAGGGTCGCTCTGGAATTCTGATGAAGAGACTCCACATAGTCTCTGGCAGCGGGGGAGGGAGATGGCCTTTCATCCATACTACTACTGGAGTGTCTTTTCTGAATCTGAACACACACATGCACACATTATTAAGAACTGAGGGCAATCGCTAACCTAATATGTTTCTACCAAAACATTACATCAGCAAATAATGCAACCAGACAACATACACAATTAAAGTGATAAACCCTAGCAAACAAAGTGTTATAGGAGCTATTCATCTTGTTTTCCTAACAATACGCCACTGCATCGATCTGTCCAAGGTGGATAAATGTGTGGCCGCTGGTGAGTCACTAGATGTATACTTGCATCTCCTCTTTCATATATCAAAAAGGCTCTCGGCACCAAAAACTGGGCTTTTACAGCTTACTAGCAGATTTTTATACATCAGAAAACAAGCCCGGAGTGCAGTGCAGTCAGATCTATCAGAGACGAAAAACAAGTGCTGCGTGTCCTGCTGTTGTGTGGGTGTTGGCGATGGCCAGAGAGGGTGATCAGTCAGGAATCTGACGGCTGCGTTTGGTAATGGAGCTGGGTAATGATGTGAAACATATCTCTTGAGTGGAGGTTCATACTCTCCTCAGAAACATGGACTACACTCAAACACACAGACCACAGCATGACTCTTATGGACCACAACCCTCTTCAGAAGCCTGTGATGAAGTGAACTGCACTGATTTCAAAGGCTAGAACCTCACCGAACAAGAGCAAATACACAAACTAAAAGGTCTTGCTCTGAAATATTGAAATGTAATTTATTTTGCCTTTGCCATATCTATGTTACGCAGTCTGTTGTATAAGAAAACATCCAAACCTGATAACCAGCTTACACAAGATGTTGAAAGCTTGCTTAAAAACAAGCTTTATTGGCTATGTCACTATGTATTATGACTTCAATGTGACATGCAATTGACTGACTATAAACTGCTTTTGACCCCTGACATTTCCTTGAGGCACGGTTGAATGCATCAAGTGAATTTCAAATGGCCTGAACCTTACAGTTTGAAATGGCACTTCCATCTCGTTCAAATGCACAAGAGCTTTCAATTGTGCTAAGACTGAGAATATCAGTGTATCTATAAAATTAGCTCTTACTCTTGACCTTCTTTTAAGAACGTACCATCTTAAATATTGTGTAAAGTGCCATAACCCAGAATGCTAAGATCAATATATCACCCTGCACATAATTGTGATGAAATTTCTGCAATATCAGCACTAAACAGAACTGCACATTTACGTACAGTTGCACATTCAACTGGGATAAGATAAAGTATTTCAACTCACAAAAACTGTGTTAAACCCGTTTATACAATCACAGGTCACTCACACAGAGGGCAGGTCTCTTTGTAGGAGAGTCTTGTCGGCAATGGCCACTGTGAATACGATGCCTTTGCACCAACTCGTCAGCTGAAGGATCTGTCCAGAAATGATCTGCCGTCTTCATTTTAGTGTACTCCAATGCACAGGGGCCCACTAAAGAAGAAATAAAGTTGAACACACATTATCTGCACAATGCCAGGAATACAAAAGACACAATATGACACAAAATAGCTCCGTCCAAAACCTAGTGAGCTGCCTCCCTAAATAGGCAGCTGCAGCATCCCTTCATTAGTGAATGATTCCACATAATTAGTGCTCTGAACTGATTTCAATAGAATTTGATGTTATCATGTTGCTAAGTTAATGGCCTGAAACTCAAATAAGCATAAAAATATGTAGAACACAAATATTGGGTAAAATAATAAACTTAACTAGTGGATCATTTACAAATAATATGTGACCCTGGACCACAAAACCAGTCATAAGGGTAAATTTTTTGAAATTGAGATTTATACATCATCTGAAAGCTGAATAACTAAGCTTTCAATTGATGTAACTTTCCTTTGTTAGGATAGGACAATATTTGACCGAGATACAACTATTTGAAAATCTGGAATCTGAGGTTGCAAAAAAATCTAAATACTGAGAAAATCGCCTTTAAAGTTGTCCAAATGAAGTCCTTAGCAATGCATATTACTAAACAAAAATTAAGTTTTGATATATTTAAGGTAGGAAATTTACAAAATATCTTCATGGAACATGATCTTTACTTAATATCCTAATGATTTTTGGCATAAAAGAAAAATCGATCATTTTGACCCATACAATGTATTTTTGGCTATTGCTACAAATATACCCCAGCGACTTAAGACTGGTTTTGTGGTCCAGGGTCACATATAGTAATATATTTCTTTACTAATACTATGCTTTTCAGTATAAAATATTTCTCTTGTCCACCAGCTTTATGTTTCCACTGAGCATGTGAAATAATTAGCTGATCACTGACTTCACTAGGTTTTAAAACAGTGCATGTAACCAGATTGCATTAAGAATGAGAATGATGATTAAAAAGCATGCCTACCTAACAAAGAGGCGAGGATAGGGCCGTCCACAGGGTCCATTAGGATAGCCTCCTTCTCATAAAACTTACTGAAACAACATTAAAAGTCACTTTAATTTAACATAATGCAAGCTGGCAAGTTTGATTGCACCTAAAAGAAACTGGTCAAGCTTGCTTTCTCTTCATATCTCTATCCCACCTCTCTCACCTGCTGTTTTCCACCAGGTACAGCACGATCTTGTCTAGCACTTTCTCAATGAGTGCGGTGTGGATCCACACATGTCTGACAGCCTGAGGTGAGAAGTTTGGGACTTTGGGCATCTTACGGCTGCTTTCGCTGTATGAGAGAGACTGACTTCGTCTGAAGTGAAGAACAAAAGGTCAATAAAACATTTTTAAACTGTCAAAATCAATTCCCATGTAGATACTTATGCGTTTAAATGAACGTTTGTCCACTGGGTGGTACCACTGAGCATATTACTCTTTCCAGGAATAGTATTTACTGGCATTTTGCCTGTGGACATACTGTATGTTGGTGGTATTTATAAGCTGCAGAAAGCAAACACATTGCAGGTTTGTTCTATTGCTTTATTGTATTTTTAAACAAGTCTGAGTTGTATGTTGTATTGGAGGAGATCACAAAGTCTGTTCTCACTTGCTTTCAAAGACCAGTTCCAGCTCCTGGGCTTTTCTGCACAGCTCTTCAGCTGGAGGGAAGCTTTTGCCCACTTTGGTGAAGAGCGCAGCTATCTTGTTGCTTCGTAGGAAACCAGCAGCTCTCCGCTTTAACCCATGAAGCACACAGGCTTCAACAGCAGCTACACACACATACATTTACACACAGACAAAATGGACAATAGGACATAAATGGACCATTTTCCATAAAGAAGAAAGAGCATGTTACGCCAGTCCATGAAAGGCTTTTTGTGTATCAGAGAAACAAAAATAGTGACATGATTGCAAAATAGTGAAAACAGTGCTGTGAAAATGTGGGAATAAACACTTTCATGTACTCATCCAGAAATTACACTACTGTTAAAAATGTTTGAGGTCAGTAGATTTCTTTTAAGGAATTAATACTTATGCTCAGCCAAGGACGTACTAAATGCATCAAAAGTGACAGTGAAAACATTTATAATGTTACAAAAAGGTCCTATTTCAAATAAATGCTGTTCTTTTGAACTTTCTATTCATCAAAGAATTCTGAGAAATAATAAAAAAAATGCATCATGATTTGCACAGAAATATTAAGCAGTACATTTCCAATGATAATAATAAAAAATATTTCTTGAGCACTAAATCAACATATTACAATGATTTCTAAAAAAATCATGGGACACTGAAGATCGAAGCAATGGCTGAGGAAATCTTTGCATCTTTGCCATCACAGGAATAAATTACATTAAAAAAAATTATTAAAATAAAACATATATTTTTATATTGCAAAATATATTTCAATATATATATTTTTGACTAAAAAAATTCAGCTTTGGTGAGCATATGAGACTGCTTTCATAAACTTAAAAAAAATCTTTAACTAAACTTTTTAACTAAACAGATAGTGTACATATTCAAGCATACTGTATTATTAGTAGGGGATAATGTACAGTCAGCTGGCCATTACTGCAAAACAATCCCTGAGACCCAGATGTGAAATGGAGGGTTCCTGTAGGACCCTAAACTGGTTTTTTTTGTGATAAAGACCGGCTGATTGTACATTATAACTCTTGTATTTGTCTAGTTTTGAACACATAAACTAACAGAAAAGATATATTAATCTAAGCATCAATTATTTCATTATGTGAAGAGCTATGCATGAAAATTGTACATGAAGTGTCAATTATACAGTTAAGCTGTAATTATACAAATACACTTAAATGGAGAATACCGCAACTGACCAGTCGAAATCTAAACATCTAGAATTCTAAAAATCTAGAAAACACTTTAATACATAATTGAAAACGTCAATTTGACTCTCTATTCTAATTCTATTTTATCTATTTGTTTTCTTTATTATTTACAAACAACTTGACCCTCTAACACTTGCACTCTCTATTCTATTTCTATTCGAACTGCTTGTTTTCGTTTTAAAAAGCCCGACACTAGCATTCTCTACTTTTTTTTTATTCTATCTACTTGTTTTCTTTTTATTTATTGTAAAAAATGACCCTCTAACACTAGCATTCTCTATTCTTTTGACTTGTTTTATTTTTATTTAAAAAAAACTTAACCCTCTAACACTTGCACTTTCTATTTCTATTCTATTCTACAAGTTTTCTTTTTATTTATTATAAAAAAATCCTTGCTACATGTACTGTGCATTAGACTAACCGAGACTCGACACAGCACTTACATATTATTGCTCTTTTGTTGGTTTTGATTGCTTATTGTCCTCATTTGTAAGTTGCTTTGGATAAAAGCATCTGCTAAATGACTAAATGTAATGCAAATATGTAATCAAACTAAAACACCCAAAGACAGTCAGATGGAACACAAATACGTCGTGGACTGAGACACAATGCACTACGTGGCAGTGCCTGCAGAGCTGATACTGAAGCTCTCTCAGGACTAATCTTGTGAATCTGCTAGGATGGGGTCGGGGGAAAGCCTGCGTAGCCATGGAAACCCTCACTGATGGAGCACTTGTGCTCATTGAGAGCTGGGCAGGGCTCTGGAACAACATCAGCTGTTTTATCTCTCTGCCTCTTTCCTCATCCTGTCCTTTTCTGTTGTTTCACCTGTCCAGTGTGTCACTTTTGTTCTCTTTTATAGCTGTTCTTTGTGATAGTCTCGATATTTAGTCTCTCTCATCTGACTCCAGCACTTTATGGCACTTCCTCTCCTCTCCTCTGCTGTGTTTATAATCTCTAGCATCAGAGTGTCACTTGTTTATCTCCTCCTCTGGTCCATTATTCGTGTCCAAGTCAGACTGAAATGCCCGAGAGATAAACCAGTCTACAGCTCAGGTTAAAATCTCTTAACAATTCAGAGAGATGCACATCCATACAAACACAGCAGCCGCTTTCATCTGATGCTGTATTCATCGCTCCTCTTTGACCAGCCTAAATGGATTCATGCCGAAGAGAGAACACAGATAAAAATAAGCGGGTGAAATGAATGAGCAGTGGACGCACAGACCATCAAACAGGTTCAAAAGGTCTTTAACATGTTTCTAAAGACACACTAACTAATGAGAGGATCTTTAGTTCATTTACAATAACAGAATCTTCTTTTAACTCACCATCATGTCATTCAGAACTCTTATTATGACTGTTTCTACTAAAAGAAGTTGTTTACAGAAGCCTCAATTTATCAAAAAGGACAAAATGCTTAATTAAAGTGACAATACAATAGCTTTGCTTATGAAACAAACAAATTCAAAGTCGTTATTCACTGAAAATTGTCCCTTCAAATCTCTTGGGCACCTTTACAAGATGTCTCAAGACATGATGTACCGGTTATAATGATGATTTGCATTTAATATCACGGGTTTTCATATAATGAATGTTATGGATTGCACGTTGAATGAAAATGCAGTAATATTGGGAAATATTAGCACAATTTGAAATAATGTTTTCCAGTATATTTTAAAATGTCATTTTCTGTGATCAAAGCTGAATTTTCAGCATCATTACTCCAGTCTACAGTGCCACATGATCCTTCAGAAATCATTCTAATATGCTGATTTGGTGCTTAAGAAACATTTCTTACTAAAATCAATGTTGAAAACAGTTGTGCTGCTTAATATTTTTGTGGAAACTTAATGACCCCATTGCAAATTCAAGTGTAAATAATAATTGCATTTAAAAATGAAGCATATAGGGGAGCTCTTCAGCGAGAGTCTTTTAGAGTCAGTTCCTCTTTTAAAGCTATTGTACAGCTTCAGGAGAGTAGTGCAGGCTACTTTCAAAAAGTGCAACCTAGAAACAGGGAAAGAAAGAAAGAAAGAAAGAAAATAGGGGTTGAAAAGACAAGTACAAGTAAGTGATGACAGAATTGTAATTTTTGGCCAAACTTCGGGCTGGGCAATAAAACGATAACGATTAACATCACAATATATTTTTCCAGCAGTTGTACACAGAAGCAGTTCCGGGCGGATGACCTCTGAGGTCAGCGTTGCACATGCGCTGGTGAGTCTCGTGAAAACCAACGTTTGTTTACAGAATCAAAAGAAGCAAAGTTTCCTTACTTTAGCAAAGGAAAACCAGTCTCCTCTTGGCTTATATCGAAATCCTCTGACATTCTTCTTTACAAATCCTCGTTTTGTACTTCTAATTAGTGACCGTTGTTTTGTTTCGATCTCTCCGCGTGCGTCACTTCTGAGCAGCGCATGCGCAAAGCTGACCTCATACGTCATTCCCCTGGAACTGCTTCTGTTTACAACAGTGAGCGCAAGCTAGATTCAAGTGATTATTACGTTTTGAATATGGATATTTTTCTTACAAAAACGCATCGATTCGCTACAGGAGGCCTTTGTTCACCCCCCGGAGCCGTGTGAGACACTTTTTTTTATGGAAAGGTGCTTTTTATTTCACGTCTTTTGGACAGAAGCAATGCAACACCCGCTGAGTGCAACAATAGAGCTTGAAAGATCAAAGACAATTTTTAATATAACTCCGACTGGACTCATCTGAAAGAAGAAAGTCATATGCACCTAGGATGCATCGGGGGTGAGTAAAACGCAGCCTAATTTTCATTTTGGGGTGAACTAACCCTTTAAGAAGTAATAGTTAAATAAGCTACAGCATTTGTGCATATGTATTAATACTAAATGCTATACATGGTTTTACCTGTTTATCATTATCTAATTGTGTGATACAATCAATGATTGTTTGGTTAATTTTAATAAAAATAGAGTCCTAACTCAAACAGTTACATTTAAATTTTACCCATAGATTTTACACTACAGGTTGTTTCAGCTTTTACAGATGTTACTGTTTTTGTTAAAGAAACTAACATTTACATCTGCATCGTGCTATCAAAGTAAAGTTTTGAAACATTATCACCCATTAGAACATGCAGAAACTAAGAAATTCTTTTCTCTAAGATATTTTGTTAAGGAAAACAGACTGAAA
Source organism: Sinocyclocheilus anshuiensis (assembly GCF_001515605.1). Taxonomy (NCBI): domain Eukaryota; kingdom Metazoa; phylum Chordata; class Actinopteri; order Cypriniformes; family Cyprinidae; genus Sinocyclocheilus; species Sinocyclocheilus anshuiensis. The sequence goes on along the minus strand of NW_015548231.1, from coordinate 402,247 downwards.
AGGCTTCTTCTTGTACCCCAGATTTCTGAAATGTTCACCTGTTTGGCAAGTGTTTGTCATGTTCTGACCAAAAAAACAAAAACAACCACAATTAAATATCTGCTTTATACATCTTTCACTCGGGAGGGGAAATCTGCCTTTAAACTTGAAAGATTATTTTTTTTTGACATATTTCTCAGCCCTAGCTGAACTTTCCTTTATGCTTATGCTCTGTGACTACAGCTCACTTTAGATGCATGATGGCCTGGATGCAAAGTAGGCCTCAATTATTTTTATTCCAACTGATTCTCAATTCAGTCATTTTACTGTGAGAATGAAATGACAAATCAGTATGCAAGGAAAATGAAAGCAGCTTTATCCCAAAGTAAAATGAAAATGAACATGCAGAGACAGAGAGACCGCATGAGGAAGAAAATTATATTCCAGCCAAATACGTTTCCAAAGCAATATCCAGAGCAACAAACAAGCCCCACGACTCATTGGGTCTCAGGAAATGGCACAGGGAGCAGGCGGCCACCCCCGACCCTGATCTCAAATGCTCATTAAAAATGTAATCATACCACCAACCTTAATGGTTTCTAATCACACTGTCACAGTGCGAACGAAATGAAACCTGGATATATACGATCCCTTCCACTCCCACTGACCAGCACTTTACTCTGCAACATAATGACGTAAAAGCGTCCGAGAGTGACGAACAACATGCTTTCAAAGCCACACGTAGATTAGAGACAAAATTAAGAGATGTCTTAAAACCCCACAGAACTGCACACAGTTGATAATCGTGTCCCATATCTGCAATGATGAGAAATGTCAGTGTTGACATTTCCATCTGTGGTGTGTAAACATCGCTATAATCACGATGGTTAATTACAGCAGGGTCTGGCTACCCTCCATTCATCTCCTATTATCTGCCAGTGCTTCACTAGAAGAAGCAGCAATATTAAACCATTACAGTGTAAACATACACACTCCTAATGCAATTCATCCATTATGGCATAATGATTAAGTGTTCTTTCTTTTCTCTTCCAGTATCCTTGCTTTTGTCTTGATTCTATTGAAAAGTGCCCAGAGGAAAATGCTATTGCTCAGAGGTTGCTCTTTCTTGGTTCAAGAGTTCATGATGATTCTTTCATCATTTACTCACCCTCATGCTGTTGTAGTGCTGGGCGGTATGACCAAAAATTGATATCACGGTATTTTTCAAAATTCGTTGTTTAAGCGACGTAAACCGGAATTGCAGTATTTTAAAAATTCATATCATAACAAAAATAAACACCGGTATTCGGTATGAACCGGTATACCGCCCAGCACTATGCTGTTGTAACCCTTTCTTTCTCCTGTGCAATACAATTTCTTTAAATAATGGATATTTTAAATAGCCGTTTTTGTTCATACAATGAAAATCAGGGGGATCCAAACCAACATTGGACCCAGCTGACTGAATGACTATGAGCATAACGATTTGGAACAATGAGGGAGAGAAGATAATAGAATTTAAATACATTTTCGTGTGAATCATCACATTTGTCTCAGATTCCTTAAGAGAAATGAAAGACACAAATGAGACAACCATTGACACACAAGAAGTATGGGTTTTGAATTAGAGGAATTTCTGAGAATCTTTGAGATATGTTTATTTTGAAATCTTGCATACTTTGGTACCTTGGCACATCTGGGCCAGCTTTATTATTGTTAAACAAAACCAAAACCATAAAAAAAAACATTTTTTATTATTTGAAATAAAAGAAATAACTGAAAAAAAAAATTGTGTTCTGAAATCTTATTCCAGCTATTGCCAAGACAACATTCATCATTTTTGTTTAGTTTAGGTTAAAGTAATAAATAACTAAAACTAAAAACAAAAATGTAATAAAAACAACACTTTAAAAAAAGACAAAAGCAACAAAATACATGACTAAAAATGAAAACAGAAAATACCTCATTATACCTCATACCTCATTAAAATATGAAACTCTAGAGATGTATGTGAGACCACTGGAGTCTTTTTTAGGAGAAACATCTGAGACTTCAGCAAAAGGCTATCCATTTAATCTCACTGCTGATGAAATATTAAAAAGATCTCATCTGGGGATTTTTTTCCTATAGTTGCCTCTTCTACGAACTCTTGTATTTCAGCCAGCAGAGGTTCAGCGATGTGGCAGGAGACAGTTGAGAGGACTTGAGATAGAGACAGAGCAGGGCAGAGGAGAGTCACGATGAATCAGAGCTCAATGAATTACAGGAGAGTAAACAACCGACTGAAACCAGAAACCAGCAATGCACACAGGCCCTATAATCATCTACCGAATCCCACTGCCACTGCAGGAACATAATAAAATGAGTTAACAAGGCCATTCATCAAAAGCTCTTTTTCAAGCTACTTTGATTGGTGTTATTCAGAAACACCACAGCGTGGCTAAAGAAATAATCTCCACTAGCTGTTTCTGTGAGCTCGAACTGCAAGGTTTTGTTGATTCTGTTCTACCCCGACGAGACACTTTTGAGAACAATAATCGCTTGGATGCAGAGTCTAATTTACACACATTGCAAACCTGCCAACAGCGTTTGACCCCTCACAGAGCTGTGCTGATTAAATTCTAGGGAAGGTGGTATGGTTGCCAGCATCCTGGAGTAATAAAAGCTGTTTAGAAAATATCAAATGTAAAAGTGAATAAACCAAGAAAAAAAAGAAAAGCTGAACAGGCCTATAAACCCTTCACCTAACATGCTGAATATGACCTGGCAGAAACTGGATTATTAATGACTACTCATTTATTCTTTATTATCATGTCATGCTACCTTGATGTGAATTTGCACAGCGACAGAGAAGATGCACGTCTGAGTGATTACTTTATTACGTGGACAGATTTTCTGCTGACAAACAGCGGGCAGCAATTACTGCAACACGATCAATTACACATTCATTTACTGGTCCACATACGTTGAAATTATCACTCTATGTTAATCTAGACTTAATAAACATGACACTTCTCGACATTTACGCGCTTTGATGCTTTCCAAGCCCTGCTAAATGCCGAATGTTCGCTCTACCTGGAAATCAGCCAAACCATCATGCTGCCCAACATTTGGCAGGCACTGAAACACAGATCCCCAGAGCCTCCCATGGAAAAGAAAAAAGAGGTATTTTTAATATTTCAATTGTTTGTTCTTGAAATAATTAAATGCATGAGAAATTGAGAGCAAATAGATGGAAATTCTTTGCCATCACAAAAATAAATCACATTTTAAAATATATTAAAATAGAAAACAATTGTTTTGTATTGTAATAATATTTCTAAATACTACTGCTTTTACTATATTTTTGATCAAATGAATGCCTTGGTGAGCATAAAAGACTTTACAGACAAGTTTTTACTTCTCTTAAAAATTTTATTTCATTTGATACCAAGTCATTTGATACCAAGTAACATAACCAAGAACTATTAACTAAAGTGTAGTTTTGCTAAGCACTGTCAACCCAAAGTGCAAATATTTGTGATGAATTTTAATCCAATTACACTTAAACATAGCTATAATTTTACACAGTATAAAATAAACAAAACCTTTTCAAGGAATTTTTAAAAATAAAATCTATTGTGTATCGTTTAGACCTTTTTATTATGTGTACAAAGGTAGTGGGGAAAAAAACGATAACTCTTGAGCTGCACAAGGTAATTTTGCAATGTTTGTAAAATGAAAAAGCACTTTGATCAAAAACCAAAATAAAGCATGAGAAGGTGCTCGGGGTTAGAAACAAATGTAAAACCTTTCTACCAGCACATTTCAGCTAAACATTTGTATGTTCAATGACTTACCACAGAATGAGACAATATGGCTGCTGTCTTCATGAACAAACTTCCTTGTGACTGCTTCCTCCATGATCTGCTTGACCTGTGAGACATGGAGACACAACAGAGTCAGCAGAATGCATACAGCACGATGAACTAAAGCAAACACTGTTCTACAGCTTATTTTACACATCGTGGATGTTCCCATGATTGCTGAATCTGTCGAACGATGCAGGTCTTATGAATATATTCCCTCTCACAAGTACTCTCATTTGGCACCATCAAACACTCAAAGCTGAAAAAAAAA
>NW_015548231.1:385194-397686 GCF_001515605.1 Sinocyclocheilus anshuiensis | reverse complement strand
ACCAGGAAGGAAAGAGTGTATACGAGGTGAGTAGGAAGAATGCAGACCGTGATTCACATCCCCTGACTATTAAGAGGAAAAGGAGAAATTGAGAGTTGGTATGCGTGATTTATGCACAAAGCGCTTCCTCTTCGTGACTGTAGATGGTGGAATCATTTAAATGAAACGGCAGTCTTTATAATGTCTTCACTAGACTGCACTGCAAAGAGATACACATTCAACAGATAATCAAGAGATTTTGTGACTTTGGGTGAGGTAAAACCACAATTTTGTGCATTCAGAATCTAATATTCGCCTAGTTTCAATGAGATATAAAATTACACAAAAACACTCATACATACCCTTCACTTGCATAAAAGTTTTTTCTTAACAACCTCTAGTTTCTCCAGTATGAAAGGGTCTGAAAGAAATTAGCCTGCTGATTGGCTTGAGGATGTGGCAAATGAAAATGTCCTACTAAGTGTGATTCCTCTTTTGATTGGACAATGACTAGAAAGTGAGGACAAAAGAAATGTGAAAGAAACCCTGGGTTATGCAGTGTTTTACACTTGTAATCTTGAAAGGGGTTCAGCACCCTCCTGTTTCGCTTAAAGTCTTTGCTTATTAAATATTAATGGATGTCTCAGAGATGCAGAAACTGCCATGCACTTTTCAGCGTTAACATCAAAAAGAAAGATAGAGTCAAAAATGTCAAACAGTGATGACAAACGCTCCTCTGTGTTTTCCTCCTTTTTTGTCTTAGTTTTTCTTTTTCTTCAGACAACCAGAGTGCATTTACGTGAGGACATTTCCATCCAAAGGCAAAATGTATTGCTCAAATGATGCCCTTTCTTAGCTCAGAAGACTTTTCTTTTTTTTTTTGTTGATACATTTCATTTAAGTATCAGCAGTGTTTCTGATGTATATTATACACGCAAAAGTTTGGGATCAAGTAAGTTTTTTTTATTCAATAAGGACACATCAAATCATTCAAAATTAAAGACATTTATAATTTTATAAAAGATTTTTATTTTAAATAAATGCCATTCTTTTCCACTTTCGATTCTTTAAAAAGTAATGAAAAAATGTATCATGGTCTCGCCAAAAATATTAAGCAGCACAACTGTTTTCAGCGTTGATAATAATAAGAAATGTTTCCTGTGCACCAAATCAACATATGCACATGATTATACATGCTATATGACATATGCTTCTGAAAATTCAGCTTCGCCATCACAGGAATAAATGACATTTCAATGTCCAGTTTGAAATCTTAAAACCTGATGACCCAAAATCATTTATTATTAAAACATGAACAGTGTTAAAATGACACTGGTTTAACCTTCCTGAAAAGCCTGTTACTGTGCTCATCTGCTTTAGCATTCAGACTGTGGATGTACTCTGATTCAGATACTTACGCCCTGACCTTCTCTTCCATTTACCCATAACTAATGCAGCAGGACAACGCAAGCTCTTCAGAGCAAAACCTGTTAATTTGGTGTGCCCTGAGAATAAGTCGCAGCCTTTCCAGCTTTTCCTTCTCAGAATCTGGCATTTAAAAATCCCAAAATAAAAAAACTACAACTAAGAATACATTGCTTTATCAGAATAGTCAACATTACTCTCTTGGTTTGACAGGAGGTTTGAGATTAAGATTTTTGACAACCATAAAACAAACGCCCGTTATGCTTGGGAACAGAGACAAGCTTTATGATACTACCAAAGTACAAAATTCACTGAATAGTTTGTAAAGGCTGTTTTTTGTTATTTTAACATCTTTGCAGTGTCCCTTGCATTAGCTTTTACTGTCCTTTGTATGGCACTTAATCTTATGTCTAAGAGACATATTTTAGTTGTTATTATCATTAGTAAAATATACAAGAGTCAGTTGGTACTACATTACTATAATATTGAAGGTTAAAATTGACTGATTTGTTAAAATTACACTTAATGAAGTTTTTATAATAAAGTTACAATTACATAATAACATTTCTACTTCAATTCGTTTTAAAAAAATATATAAACATAATGGTGGCTGTCATAAAAACTTGATGGAATTATTCAAACATAAATTAAACATTGAAGAACAGTAAAATTTAAAATGAATATGTTATATGGTGCATATATTTAGCAAAATGCCCCTCTTCTACAGTTTATTTTCCTATCTGACTAATGAGTTTATAGTCACCGAATATGTTTTTCTGAGGTAAATGTGACGTTACGTGACATATTGTTTACAAGCCGTTATATTGATGTCTTTGCGCGGCTGAAACACTGATTGAGCGATTACATGAGACAGGATAAGGATTGTAAAGTTGTACTCTTTCTTTTAACTTAACTTCGGATGTTTAGTCATGTTTATTTTGTGCTGAAACTGGTATTAATGTGGAGGAGATGATCAGTTCACGTGCGCTACACGCTGCCGCGTCTGTTGAACTGAGGCGCAACAGCGATCTGTCACTCCACATTAAACAGCGCCAAAACGGCATTAATTGTTTGAATACTGCAATACAATGGACAGAATTTGAAATCTGAGACTTTGTTTCATATTAAAAGTACCAACGCACAATGCTTATTGCCATATATTGGATGGGAAGTGCCCTTCCGTCCATTAACTGAAAACAGGCTAGACTAATCGATTCTTGGGATTTAAGAATCTATATCATTCCGTAAAAATGAGAATCGATTATTATCGAGATATCAATATTTTTTACCCAGCCCTAATCATTAGTGGTTCTTGCTAAGTGCTATGGACCTGAATGATACTAGTATAGGGTCATGTTTCATGCATATTCAATCAATACTGCCAATTGAAGTCTGCATACACTAGAATGAGGAAAAAAATCCATGAACTGATGAGCTGAACTGAAGGACAGCATTCCAGGTGGCTTTGCTGATGAACCCTTGAGTGCATCTTTCGGAGGTTATAAGTTCATGAAAGCTCTTACTTCGTGGCTGACTCATCGCACAGATATAAAGAGCTCTCTATTGTAGGGATGCACAAATCCAATACCTGCACTGATACTGACATTTTTAAACAGATCAGGCCAAATGTAATTAATCAAAAATATTGTCTCAGTCATAAAAACATACATTTTTAACATAGTTATCACTGTTAAAGAAGTTGTCAAATGGGTCCAGAGAGTAGGGATGCACCAAACAAATTTTTTTTCTGATATCAGTTTATAAAATGCATAAATCGATTTATATTTATAGTTTGGAGTCAGTCTCTTTGCTCACCAAGGCATTTATTTGATCAAAAACACAGTAAAAGTAATACAACAGTAATATTGTGAAATATTATTATAATATAAAATGAAATTTTTTTATAATGCAATTTATTCCTAAGATGGCAAAGCTGAATTACTCCATCATTACTCCAGTTGGAAGGCCAAACAAAGTAGTTTCGCTTTCACAACGAAACACACAGCGTCACACATGGCGAGCTTGAGAATGGCGCGGTCGACGGACTTGCGGCAACCACATGTGACGACCCCGGGCTGGACTCTGCGTCATCCACGGTGAAAACCGATCCGGCGATCCACAGCGCGAAGTCGATGTATTTCCTCAGCGACCAGCACGGATCAGCTCCAGGCATGACGAAGCGGATATCGTCCTCTTTTGGAAGACCAAACAAAGTAGTTTCGCTTTCACAACGAAGCACACAGCATCTTCACGACATGGCGGCAACAACAATACTACAGCGAGAATAAAAGTTACGCCTTCTTTCTTTGCGTGAACATTTGGGCGGTGTTATGCAAATCTTCCCACATAGTGACGTAGGTATGTGGGGGCGTGTTAGAACGAGCCGTTTTAGGTAGGCGTGGTTGACTCTTAACTTTTATAAAGAATATCTCTTTGGATTTGAGACTTTAGTCTTTGCAACTTTACAGATCTTCTTTATGCACCAAGAGCTTGTAACACTTCAAAGAGAAAGGAAAAATTGAAATTGCATCATATGACCCCTTTAATATTTTTGTGGAAACCATGATACATTTTAGGATTCTTTAATGAATAAAAAGTTCAAATGAACAGCAGTTATTTGAAATGGAAATCTATAGCACTATAAAAGTCTTTACTGTGATTTTTGATCAATTTTCTGCATTCATACTAAGTAAAAGTAGCCTATTAATTTATTTAAAAAAAAAGATTTTAAACAGTACTGTTTAAATTGATAAAAAAAAGTATCATTTTTGAGTGTAGTTGTGTCCTAAACGATGTCCTATGCACTTATTCAATGCACTATGTACTTAAACATCTAGTGTATGAATCCTATGAGGTTATTTTGTCATTCATCATCGGAGTTTGATAGCCCCTGTCCCATCTGCTATACATAATTACAGCTTCAACAGTGGAGTGCATAAAATCTCAAACATACCACAATTAGTTTTTTGGTTAAATGAGTGAATTACACGGGCATTTGACGTGATCACAGTATTTACACTAAAAAAAGACACTGAATAACGCATAAGTACACAAACGTTGGGATGCACCTAATATTGTAAGAATATCATGAAATGCCACATGAAAACAAGCAAAACAACCACATTCATCATCAGTGAGAGTGCATTGCCAGGTCTGAATTAAGGATCACTGATGTGATAAGAGCAAATAAATCCATCTATAAATGTTTACTAATGGCATCTAAACTCTTATTGATCAACCTCATTTAAACTGTAGTGTGCATTGATAGGTAGAGACTCTATCAAGCTGTGTGTGTGTGTAAATGTGTGTGTGTGAGAGAGAGAGACTGTAGGGGTCTATTTGGAGCTCGGCTGTCCCTGATGTCTCAGCAGCATGACAAAGGTTTCCATGGAGATGGCATGGAAAGTCTCAGAGCTTGGGTTGCCAAGTAACTTCCCAAATGTGTTGGCACCACATCGAACTGTTGCTTCAACTCGGAGCAGAACCGATGAACAATTCCGGCTGTGAATGGGAATGGCATTTGCCACGATTCATGCCACCAGCACAAAAATTATTTGCCACATATTACCGCACTTCATCACGCTGAGAGAGCGAACATACAAATTGAAAGGCTAAGAGGTTGAGTGGACACTACTCAGAAAGAAATTCACACAATGAAAGCAATTGCAGCCCCAATTGTATTTCAGAGCTGTCACAAGCCCACAATGGACAGCAAATCTACACAACTCTCATTTGGTCTTATTTAATATTAAAGTCACTAATTTTATCACATAAAACCATCTTTGATAATGAAAATGATATATTTCAATGCCCCCCCATGCAAAAAAAAATTCCCAAATGTCTTAAAATGGCTTATATAATTTCTACATGTCTTGAATATAACTCTACACCCTTTCCATTTAGTAGGCAAATCCATGAGTTTGCTCACTAATCACACAAGCTACATTTTCACTCAGCTAATTGAAGTAGTAAACGCTACGCAATTACAAGTGACAATACTAGATAAATGGTTATCAGAGTGAATCCATGAGTGAATTTATTCAAATTCTGAATGAATTATAGCCTAGAAAGCATGAAAAGAGAACTCCCAATCAATCACTATACAATCACTAAAAAGTGTTCACTCATGGTTCATCTAAATCGCACAAAGTTCCGTTATAATCAATGAAGCTCTATGCTACACAATTAATCTATTAGTTACATCGCATCTACACTTAGTTTGTTGTAATGAGATGATTCAGAAGCTTGCAGAACCCAACACTGAACAAAACTCATGCCGTTTTGAGCGGTAAGTAGATTCTAACTTAAACACCTCTGACTGTTCATTGCGTTCATGAAATCACCAGATAATTGCTCAACACTGCAAAAACACGCTACAAATAGAAGCCGATAATGAGTGGAGATAATGAGTTTGCACATGCTTTGTCTTTAAGCATATTAAAAACATCAGACAAACATGTAAACAATGTTAAAAACTTGATTTTTACCACAAGGGGTCTTTAACATGATTTGCTATTTACTGCTGCCACACAAAAACGAAATATTTCATACAAACCAGGGCATCTTTTAGACTTGTAACATGTCAAAAATTACCGCTACAAACAGCTACTTTAACCTCAGCCTGATCTAGAAAAAGTCCCAAGTACACTGGAAAGCACCATGCCTGATGCTAGTGCTCAACAAAACATTTTTTGTAAAACAAACATTTTCTGGCACGTTTGTTTAAAGATGCATTTCCTTTTCCATTTAGTTTCTATTCCATTCATTATGCAGTATATTTTTACCACTTTAATTATAGCCTTTTAGTAATTTAGTAATTTTAGTCAAAATAAAAATTAAAAACAATGTAACTGATCATTGCTATGAGATGATTCAGAAGCTTGCAGAACCCAACACTGAACAAAACTCATGCCGTTTTGAGCGGTAAGTAGATTCTAACTTAAACACCTCTGACTGTTCATTGCGTTCATGAAATCACCAGATAATTGCTCAACACTGCAAAAACACGCTACAAATAGAAGCCGATAATGAGTGGAGATAATGAGTTTGCACATGCTTTGTCTTTAAGCATATTAAAAACATCAGACAAACATGTAAACAATGTTAAAAACTTGATTTTTACCACAAGGGGTCTTTAACATGATTTGCTATTTACTGCTGCCACACAAAAACGAAATATTTCATACAAACCAGGGCATCTTTTATACTTGTAACATGTCAAAAATTACCGCTACAAACAGCTACTTTAACCTCAGCCTGATCTAGAAAAAGTCCCAAGTACACTGGAAAGCACCATGCCTGATGCTAGTGCTCAACAAAACATATTTTGTAAAACAAACATTTTCTGGCACGTTTGTTTAAAGATGCATTTCCTTTTCCATTTAGTTTCTATTCCATTTATTATGCAGTATATTTTTACCACTTTAATTATAGCCTTTTAGTAATTTAGTAATTTTAGTCAAAATAAAAATAAAAAACAATGTAACTGATCATTGCTGAAGAATATTTTTTTAGCATAATATATTATCCTGAAATGATCTCAAAAGCAATGACTGTACAGTGGACTGGGTATCACTGAGCACAGATGTCTGCAGACATCATCAATGAGACACGATCATGATCACAACATGAATTTACTTCAAACATTTATGCCATTTTCACCTGTCCATTATTATATAAACTATAATTAATAAAGAAGTCTGAGTCTAAAAAAGGTTGAAACGGTTAGATTATATATAATGTTTCTTAAAAAAATTGATAAAAATAAAAATTTAGAATCAATCCATGCATTTGAAACACCTGGCTATATGTAAACCAAAGTATGACTGAACTGGAGTTGGTGTTAAGAGATGTTAGACCTGGACGATTTCATACAAACAGTCAGCACATTCATAAATAATTCTTCTCAGTCACATCAGTGTAATGTGTCTTCTGTTTAGTCACATACAAACCCATTAGGTTTAAATTAGTCTCAGTGGCTTGACTGCTTAACAAGCTTTTGCGCCAGTAGCTGAGGTTTGCTGCTATTTGGCATGAGGTTTAAGTGTTTCTTGCACACACTGAAACAACATCTTGCAGAGTTGTTTCGTAACACATTCACAGACTGGTCTCTGCACCCAGAACATGGTGATTAATTGGCTCACGGACTCTAACAGATGGTTTTTTCCATTAGAAATGTATAATCAGGGGGAAAAAGGAGGACGATTTGATTTTCTTTACTATGTTTGACTAAGATGCTGCCTGTGGGGGTTACTAAAAACAACACATTTCACGATTTAATTAACGCTGAATAATCTTTTGTGACCCCTTTAAAAGGCACCATTTATTCAACCACCTTCGAAATGGTTGATATCTCTTGAATTAGTTATGAAATGTTATTTGACTCTATTGTTTAATCTATGCTAATTAAGCACAAAAACAATATTGACTGGGTGTAGGATTTCAGTAGTGCGTTAAACAGTGACAAAGAGAAAGAAAACTTTACTGCAGAACCAGTCATTCTCAGCAACACAATTTACCATTTTTTTCTTTAAATACTCTCCAAATCCAGTGCAGAAAATTAACGTGTGACCTATCATGACTTTTCATGATTTATCACAAACGCTAGTCTTTACTACTGTATAGTTTAAGTCAAACTAACCAATTTAATGATGTTTCTGTTAAAGGGGTCTTATGACGTTGCTAAAAAAGAACATTATTTTGTGTATTTGGTGTAATGAAATGTGTTTATGCGGTTTAAAGTTAAAAAAACGCATTATTTTCCACATACTGTACATTATTGTTTCTCCTCGATTTCTAGTTGTGTCCTCTTTTGGAAGGAGAAACAAAGTAGTTTCGCTTTCACAACGAAACACACAGCGTCTCCACGGCATGGCAGCGGCGGCAGCAACAATACTACAGCTTCTTTCTTTGCGTGAACATTTGGGCGGTGTTATGCAAATCTTCCCACATCGTGACGTAGACATGTGGGGGCGTGTTTAAACGAGGTGTTTTAGGAGGACATGGACGAGTCTTAACTTTTATAAAGAATATCTCTTTGGGTTTGAGACTTTAGTCTTTGCAACTTTAGGGATTTTATCTATTCACGAACAGCTTGTAATACTCCAAAAAGAAAGGAAAACTTGAAATCGCATCATATGACCCCTTTAACAACTAATTCCATAGCAATTTTGCTTGAAAATATGGAAAAATCCACACTCAGTTTAAAATAAAGTAAGAGGTTCTTTAAGGACACACTGATAAGCTATGGATTAAACTAGCTGTGTTAAAGGAAGCTGAGAGGGAAAGGTAAACAAATGGTGGGCTGCTGGGTAGAGTGTGGAGAGGCTTTCTGCGCATAACCCTCTCCTTGTGTCAATACAGGTGTGGGAAAGAGAGAGAGAGAGCTCACAGACTGATAGTGACAGACACAGAATGAGCCTTTTTGTCACGTTGCCGGTGCTCATCGTATCAGCAATGTAATATCTGTAATAATAATCTTTCATAATTTTAGTTAACAGCTGCAATAGGGTAAATATGCACTGCAAATGCCAAATGACTCCAGGTTCCAGGCAGTTATGCTGTAAACACGTGGATCAAGAATACATTGTCATTATGAGCACCATACAGTGGAGGGTGAGAGTTCACCTGCCTCCACTCTTCTTGATTAGCTGTTCCAGTCATCATAATAATGTGTTTCAAGCACTGACATGTCATTTTTTATGCATCTACAGGGATGCTCTGAGACACAGTGCAATGACAGATTATAGACCAGGCTCTGACTGCCAAACACCTCAAGCTGAGATGCCTGACATTTGCAAAAAAAAAACACAACAACACAGATTTATATTAAATTTGACTGATAGTAATGTGTAGTAATTCAGTCAATAGTAATTGACTGTAACTAATATGTTTAGCATGTCCAAGATGATAATGCATGCATCAGCTAATGTGTTATTAAGGTAAGTTAAACAGAAACATTTACTAATTTAGTTGTTAAAGCACAAAATGTACAATTATTCCAAGAGGGCATCTTACCCCACTACTGGCTAAACTTCTACAGAATGCATAAATGAATGTTTATATTTAATTCGTATTAATATGTATATATTATAAAAGTATAATTAATGTAAAATACTTAATCAACTATTCAATTTAAATTGTATTAAGACAATTTAGTAGAATAATTGAATAACTGATGATGAGAAACAAAGCATAATCCCAAGAGATTCATCTGAAAGGTACATTTATTCTATGACTTATATATAGGCATATGAATATTTACATATTTAACTGCCCATATTTTAATTGAAGATGTGTCATTATTGGAACACTATGAATACATATTACATGATTTCATTCAATTAATCTATACGTTTTAATGAAAAGCAGAGATGTTCTTAAATGTTCATCTAATTCATGTATATAGTGAATAATAACCCCATTAATTACAATAAGCAGTAAATTTAAAAAATAATAACACTAACAACATGCCACTAGGGCATTTTGTACCAATTCTGGGGGGGAAGGGGGGTCATCTTACCCCCAAGGGTATAATTTTATCTTTTTTACTTCAAAATAAAAACTATAATTTTTGCGCCACAAATCTAAAAACATTAGTGTGTTCACAAATCCCTCATTAACAAAAAAAAAAAAAAAAACATAATACAGTGTCATAGATCACTATTTTCCAGACACACAAAACTAGATCAATTAAACTGTTTCAACTGACTAAATCTCACAAATATTGACATGAAATGACAAAATTAAAAATAGCGTAATTATTTACTAAAAGTGTTGAGATGATATTTTGTACCATCATCTTGCCCTGGGAGGCATCTTACCCTTTCTTCCCCCCCATGTTCATTCTTGTAAATGCAACTTTTTTTTAATTGCATTTTTGTCATTTCTCATTATTTATACATTGCACCACATGACTGCAACAAGACGGGGTCCATAAAAGATGATGCATTGACCATTCGGCACAAAGCTGTGAGTTTTACATTTAAAAACAGTAATATACCACAGTACCACTAGAAAATCCACTGCACTCATGTCTGGATGAATCGCTGACACACATGACAGATAAGGATATCAGCGACTGCTATCACAACTCATAATAGTGAACCATAAATCAAAACAGAGTCAGTAGTATAGGGCGAGTGCGGCTACTACATGCCTGCTGTGAGGAAATCATACAAATTCACACCCAAATTCATACAAAACCTCATCCACTGAGCAACCGCTTAAACATACACTCGTGCAAATACACAGAGAGAGCGCTTGCTTAACCCAAAAGGATTATTGAAACCTATTAATCAAATGAAATGACTGAAAGTCAAAGACCACACAATGCATTCTGTGCTGCCAAAAGAGATAGGACTGGCCTTAAATCAATACCACAAATAAATTAAAAGATGCAGTGAGCCTTAAGCTGTATTTTACATTTCAACAAGAAGAAAATCTATGAACAAACAGTTCTATTTAGGTATCTAGGTATTTTAAGGACTCAAAGTCACAATGCAGTCTGAGGGATGATATGGGCAGTTGTAACATATAGAAAGTGCTTACAGAGTGCGTATGGATCATTAACCGTAGATGTGGATGATATATAAATAGATTTCAATGTTTTCGTACATTTGAACAAAACGTTTGTCTGTATATTAAATGCATCTGAATCCATAGAGAAATTTGTTGTTTCAAAATAAAATTTATTAAATGTAATAATATAACAGAGACCTGCCAACCTGACTGTAACAACATCACATTTGAATAAAACGTCACACTCACTATTTTATTAATGCAGACATGAATATGCTTTGGAAAGAAATAGTGTGATAAAGCTGGCATTGAGTCAGTGACAGATGCTTGATGGGGAATAAGACAAACAGATGCAGCACATTCAGGAAAAAATAGATATGTAAAACCGAATATATTATTCATGATATACTGTAGACTGAGATCGCACAGCTACCTATGATTTTACCACAATACAACAACTATACCAACAATTTAACAGCATTAAAACTGTTTATTTTGCTCTGGCAGCTTTCTTTCACGTATAATATTAGCTCCAGTGTTTGGTTAACTTAACACCACACATTTTGTAGACATGTCTGAATCATGAGTCACATTTTAAAGGGCGCTTCAGCCTTGTGTTCACTTGGCTTTATTTGTTTTTACTATCACTTACCTCCTTCTTCACGTTTCGCAGCAGTCTTTGACGGGTTTCGGCTTCTAGGAAACAAAAAAAATGTAGAAAATTAATTATTAAACATGAACAAGTAAAAGTCAAACATGCGATAGTGTGGTTTAGAAGTGTTTCGAAAAATGAAAGCAGAATGTTGTCGCACCTGCTGTTGTGGTTGCCATTATTGTGGTACTGGGCTCTTGCGCTCTCCACTCCACTGACGCTCAACACTCGACTGGATGAAGCCAGAGCAGTTTAAAGCTTTCCCTGCTACTGCGAGATCACGTGACCTGCCAGAGAGCTTCCTAGAGATGTGGAGATGGCAATCTCCTTGTGCCGAGAAGTTATATATTCCTGGAGTGAGCTATCCGTTAGAATTTCTATTCTTCTCAGTGGGAGCTGCTTGGGTGTAGTGGTGTTTCGTTCGTAAACGAATTTAATTTTAAACAAAAATTGGACGAATAATTCTCACTTTCGCTTCAGTAAGTCTCTTCCGGTTGAAACGCGCGACTGATTTGGTGGCTGACTACAGTACTACGAGTAAATAGCATTTCAGTATAGACTTTGAAAGAGCACATAGTTTTCCTTAGACACAGAACAGCGACTTGTTCAGTGAAGAGCGTAGCCTATTTGTTCATCGCCTCCAACCAAATAAAAATGCGTCAAACAAACTGCCTCATCGGTATGTTTTGAAGCTGGGATGCTGGTTTGAGCTGGTCCTTTGCTGGTTTATGCTGGTCCTTTGCTGGTTTGAGCTGGTCCTTTGCTGGTTTATGCTGGTCCTTTGCTGGTTTGAGCTGGTCCTTTGCTGGTTTATGCTGGTCCTTTGCTGGTTTGAGCTGGTCCTTTGCTGGTTTATGCTGGTCCTTTGCTGGTTTGAGCTGGTCCTTTGCTGGTTTATGCTGGTCCTTTGCTGGTTT
>NW_015548231.1:368613-384813 GCF_001515605.1 Sinocyclocheilus anshuiensis | reverse complement strand
AGCAAAGGACCAGCTCAAACCAGCATCCCAGCTTCAAAACATACCTAACCAGCATATGCTGGTTTTTTCAACAGAGAGGGAGAATGTCGTATACCGACTTGAGAAATATTTTCCCTTGATAGTAATATTTATGTGTGTTTTCTGTTCGACGCTTAGAACTATCGATGCCCGATTCACGAATGAATCACTCTTATGAATCAGTTCGTTTCAATTTTAAAGGGATAGGCTTAGTTCACTTAAAAATTAAAATTCTGTCATTAATTACTCACCCTCATGTCTTTCCAAGACCTTCGTTCATCTTCGGAACACAAATTATATTTTTGATGAAATCCGAGAGATTTCTGACTTTCTGATCAAATAAGACTTTATTTAACCATTTTTGCATCACTCTCATGAATGGCGGCGAACTGTGACACAGAGGAGGAGAATTGTTGAATAAAGTCGTTATTTTGTGAGATTCATCTGAAAGGTACATTATTTTATGACTTATATATAGGCATATGAATATTTACATATTTAACTGCCCATATTTTAATTAAAGATGTGTCATAATTGAAACACTATGAATGCAAATTAAATGATTTCATTCAATTAGTCTATACATTTTAATGAAAAGCGGAGATGAATTGAATTGAATCATCTTACCCTCAAGGGTCTAATTTGATCTTTTTACTTCAAAATAAAAACTATAATTTTTGCTCCACAAATCTAAAAACATTAGTGTGTTCACTTTTTGTTTTCTTTGCACACAAAAAGTGATGCAGTCATGTGATGCACACTTCAAACCACTGATGTCACATGGACTATTTTAATGATGTCCTTACTACATTTCTGGGCCTGGGAACATTTCAGTTGCATTACTGTCTATTGAGAGTCAGAAAGCTCTCCGATTTCATCAGAAATATCTTAATTTGTGTTCCGAAGATGAACAAAAGTCTTGCGGGTTTGAAACAACATGAGGGTGAGTAATTAATGACAGGAATTTAAATTTTTTTTTGTATTTGTATTTACTATCCCTTTAATAAAGCAGCCTGAATCAATTTGCAATTCAGTCTGAAAGATTCAAACTAGTCCCTCACCCGATGAGCGGCTTCTCTCTCTCATAAAACACTGATGGGATTCTGGACAACACAGAGAACAAGAAAAGCATTGGATTAAGTGAATATGTACCTATAATCGATTTAAACCAAACCTGCAGATGCATCCTATAGTATGAGAAAGACTCAACAAAGAGTATCAACACTATAACAACACACAAAAGCACACAGAGTGCCATAAAGTAGTCTAATAATTTACAATTTATATGCCAAAATAGTCTGAATACACAAATACTTTTGAATGGCTGTCAATAGAGAAAAATGCTTTTTGCCCACTTAACCATGTAATTATAACATCTGCCATCAGAGGCTAAACAAACAAATGTTGATCTCCTGCTGCTCGTGGAAAAGCTTGAATAACCTTTGCCTGACAGGTCACGTGATTAGCAGGCTGCACCTGCTGCCTCGTTGACACAAGCCATTAGAGTTGTCCTTAGTAACTGAAAAATAACACTGAAATAATCTTCAGAAATCCAAAGTATCTCTAATCTACATCTTCAACCCAGCGTCATTTTTAGCCAATCAGAGACGCAGGATTTCAGGTTTGTGGATGTCTTCAATAAATGTTTTGGATAAAGGTAGCCTATGTGAGGAAGAAATTCGCAAAATTACAAATGTTATCAACACATCTAAACCCAGCTATAGCATCTTTACTGTACACTGTAAATGGTTGAAACTGAATTGTTCATGTAGCTTCCAAACATTTTCTGGCGCTGCCTCAGTTCCAAAAAAAGGATAGAGAGGTTCCAAAATCCTATTGACATATTGACAGTTGTATCATGCTACAATGCTCTCTGATGCAAGAAAGAAAAGCTGGGAAAAAAAGGAGTTTGCATTTTAAATCCCTGTTGAAAATGCATCCTGCTCCCTAGGGTTCCCTGAAAAGCTTTTTTCTTTCTCTCTCTTGCTGCACAAAGACCCAGTGTTCCCACTTTGGAATGAGATTTAATTGAGCAACAGGTCAGAGAAAAATTTGGAACAAGCTTGAAGGACCAAACCTTCAGCAGCTACATGTGTTGCTAAGCAACAATGCAGGGCCCCATTAACAGTGCTAATTGAGTAAAGTCTGAGGAAACCGTGATCTTCATCATCTCTCGGGGGGAAATGCCACCTCATTGTTGAAGTAAGACTTTAGTATAATTACATTTTATTGAGACAACCCATACATGGTAAAAAAAAATAAAAATGAGATGATGGTGTACAAACAGTTTCACTTTTTTTATAGGAACTTAATTCAAAAGAGCTTCATGCAAATTTTGGTGCTTAATTGAGAGCTCTGGACTTTTGATTACAAATGTATAGAGACTTATTGGCCTTATTGGAAGTCAGTGTAACATCTGAATGTTTTTCAAACTGACGTTTCAAGGTAAAACATACATACAGTTGCTCTAAATGACGGTATAGAAACAGCTGACTCAACTAAAGATGATATAACAGGTTGTTCTCTCAGCATGAATTTAAAAACATATATAGGACAAATTAACCACATTTAACAGCATATTCTAAAATATATAGAATATTTTATATTGTAGTCAGTGGTTCATGGTAAATGCATGTAGTTTTAGTTTTGGTAGGAAAGGTCATGCTGAATGACTCTCCATAGTGCAAAGGGCTAGTTAGTAAGAGGGATTATGTATATTCTGGGCCTTGCCTTGGTAACAGCCTTGCCTGCAGTAAAAACAAAAAAACAGCCAATAGATACCAACAGGCCTGCTATTGGTCATCATTCAAACACTGAGTCATTGAATCTATAATTAATTAATTCAAGGCTCTTGTGCATGACAGCACTTATGCTGATTGTGTGGGCTTTTTGAGGGAAGCCCCAACAATTATTTTTTTCAACTTCTCTACTTCTATGCTCCATAGCATAACATGGTCTGAGATGGAAACCATTTTAACAGCAGAAAACAGATACCTTTCCCCAGTTTCTACTGTATATGATGTATAGTATAGGCTAACAAGAATCTCAGTGTCTCATTCTTGGCAAATATGAAATGGATATGTCAGTTGAATAGTGAGTGAATCTACACTTACACTTAGCAGGTGGTGAAATTCATGTTAACTAAATTAGTTAACTTATATTAACAAATAAAACCTTTGTGTAAAGTGTTACCGAATAGATTTTGACAGCTGAGAGAGAAGCTGAAATGATTAATTAGGAATAGGAATTTGTTTGTGGAATAAAGCGATATCAAAAATTTGTTGCACACAAGATTAAACAGACATACTTTACAAAACAGACAGTATCTCCCCCCAACATACAGAGTCGATATTCTAATTAACACTTTCAAAACCTTGTAATGAAAAAATTCAAAATCAGCATATCAATTAAGGTGCACAGCTGAGGTGAAGAGATGAAAAGTGTGAATCATTACTGCCACATATTGTATAGCATCTAATCATATATAATAGTACATAATTTTGATTACTGAAGATTTTAGACTGAACATTTTTACTGATCTAAAGAACATATGCATTTTAGTCTTTTAGTTTAAAATGAATAACATTGTATTTCACTAGTGTGTTGTTGTTGTTGTTGTTGTTAAAATAAAAAGCACAGTTTACATGTTACCATAATTCTATTTTTGCAATGGTATGATTTTGAAATTAGCAAATTTAGAGTTTACTTAGGGAAATGTCACAGATGGCATTATTTGAAACTGCAAAAGAGGTATTTCATACAGTACAAAACATTCAAGCCAAAAACTATATTGTATTTTAGAAAAATTCTAATTAAAGATGTTTAGCACAAAGAAAAAAAAAATGATACATGATAATAAACATGATAAAATACATGATAATGTCCACTAGGTGGTGACTTTAAAACACCAATAGGAGAGCAGATGTAACGCAGCATGTCTTGTATGCCACAAAATAGCACCAGCTGCTGAAGAATATAAGGAACAGTAGTCACAAAATCTAGATGGAAAATTAGCATTAAAATATGAAGTATATCACCCAATTATGTAGAAAGATAAAAGATGAAAGATAAAACAGAGATTACTTCCTATGACAAAACATTAACAGATTCCAGAAAAAGTAAGAAGGAATATCATGCTGCTGCATTCCCACAGGCTGATATTGTATATCAGACAGGTTGGATGACACAGTGATGATGATCGGACAGGTGAGGGCAGACCTAAAGGAGAACGCTGTCATGTAGATTGAGCTGGCGAGAGGAGATACGGTCGATTCAGGTGGACAGGAGGCCAGACGAATCCACCACCATGCAAATCTAATGTTCAGCCCAGTGCCCATGACTTATGAACTGGAAGAGCAAAATCAACAGCCAAAAAGTTCATGAAAAATGTATCAATCCTTATTAAATGAATGCACATCTCTACAAAAAAGATTGTGATGCTCAGCGCTCCATTAAAGTAACTGTCCACATATAAATGCTAATTTGCTGACAGTTTACTCACCCTCAGCCAGGCCATCCAAGATGTTGATGGGTTTGTTTCTTCTTTGGTACAGATGTGGAGAAATGTAGCATTACATCACTCGCTCACCAACGGATCCTCTGCAGTGAATGGGTGCCGTCAGAATGAGAGTCCTGATAAAAAGCTGATAAAAACACCACAATCATCCACAAGTAATCCACACCACTCCAGACCATCAATTAAAGTCTTGTGAAGTGAAAAGCTGCGTTTTTGTAATAAACCAATACATAAGGCTTTTTAACTTCCCCCAAACTAACAAAAGACATTTTAGTCATAACATTTTGTCACATAGATGCTTTGATGCAGCGTCATTAAACTTATTTCAGGTTTGTTCAGTGAAGCTTTATTAGGAGCCCCTTTAACATGCAGATCTGAATGGAAACATGGCACACACCTCACTCTACAGACCATAGATCACATGATTCTAACTGGCTAACATTTTCTGCTAGTAGTGTGTATTTCCTTCTCCAGGGGCCGACACAGTCTCCGATTGAAAACATAATTGCATTGTCTGCATTGACAAATGCAATTGGCAGAGAAGAGCTATCATACATATCATAACTCATATCTCTCACATAACTCTTATATGATGTTATAATAGTTATATAGGCAAAATGGACTCAATTTTTGTGCCTTTATTTTATAGAAGAGTGGAAAGTTGGGGTGAGAAAGGGGGCAAGAGAACCATGACCCAGGTCAGATTTGAATTTTTGTCCTGGATTTGTGCATTGCACCACAGCTCCTGAGATAGACCCCGTTTCTAAAAGAACAATATTTCAGAGGTTCAGAGGCTTTTCACAGTATTACAACTTCTTACTGATTTCTTCAGAATGATGGCAATCAATTACATCAGCATGGTGTAGAATTATAAATGACAACACACTGTGTAAAGACAACACATGAGTAAACTAACCTGATATCACAGAAACCGACAGCTGGCAACCTGAAGCTGAAGCTTTTAAAACAGTAAAAGAGCAATGGCATATCACTTATGTCAACAATTCCGAAATACACAATAATAAGCCACAGTTATGTCTACTCTACTGTACATTACACATTTACCTTTCCAAAACAAAAGAAGTTTATCAGGAAATGGCTTTTTCCAGTAACGCCAAGCTGCTTCTCATTTGGCTGATGAAGATCTATGATGCTGTCCTACTCTAGATCCCAAGAATAAAAAAAGCATTAACAGATGAGCTGGGCAATTGTTTTACCCACTAAATTAATATTACATTTAATAAAAATGTGTTTGTATAATATATACATTCTTAAGAGAAATGGTTCAAAACAGTACCGGGTTATAGAACAGATTCTATTTTTTAAAAGGGTCCATAAAGAACAAAGTCCTATAGAACCTTTGTGGTGTTACAAAGAATATAGTAGAAGATAATTATTTAGTATTATTTATTAATATTATGTTTTGTGTTTTTACTCCTCTGACTGGTCTTATAATACCTCTGTCAGGATTTTAGATTTAAAAAACAATTAAGTATTTTTTTTTTTTATTGACGTTGTAGCATTACAGTGCTTTAACTATAGCTATTAGCTGAATACATAAATGATAATTGAGACTGAACATTGTAACGGAACGACAGGGACGAGAGACGTGCAGATCCATATGCAAGCTTTATTCAAAGGCGTGTTCACAAAAAAGGCAAGGGTCAAACAATGGCAAACAGGTATATTGTGGGCAAGACACAAGAGTAGTCCAGAAAACAGGTGAGGGTCAATCAACGGCGAACGTAATCCAACAGGGCAAGGCAAAGAGCTAATCCAGGTTCACAGCAGTAGTCCAGGCAGGGGCAAACAGAGTCCGAGCGGCGAGACAAAAGGGTAATCCGAAAAACACAGGCAAGAATCTGAACACAGGAAAACAGGCAAGACAAGACTATGACTAGACTATGAAAAGGCAGATGGGAAATGTAGTCCAAGGTAAAGTGAAACAGTGTAGTGTGAGAGTCAATATAATTGTTACATTGTGTCTCTTCTATTTGTTTAAGTAAAAGCAATTATGTTTATAAAGGTCAAAAGTAGCCGTTGTGAATGGACAGTATGTGAGCGCTTCACAGTATTACAAGGAAAATGTCAAGTGATTTGACTGAATATGTTAATGAATAAACCCAAGTAATTATTGAAAACCCTAACAATATGAATAATAAATTACATTTCTCTGTCAATTACACGTGTAGAAGAGAATAGAAGTTCCAATTAAAAGTTTAAGAAGGATATCAAGTACCTGTGTAATTGGATTGAGCTCCAGAAAAACAATAATGATGTGGCTTTGAAAGAATGTTTTGACAGATTTTAAAAACCAAATGGCAGGAATAAAAAAAAATAAAAACGTCTAAATTCTAACAAAAATAAACATTTCAGCATAAAAGGGTTCTTTAGGACAATATGGTACTGTATCCAAACAACACCAAATCAAAGCTGAATAAAATTACTGACAGTTCTAATACATTCACTTTACTCTCTTTAGTATATGCTATGTCACATGGAGTCAGGCTTATTTTGTGAAGATACTGAGTCATATTATGTCAGAGGTGGCTTTGTGGCTGTGAAGAATCCCCCATAGGGCAATGCACAAAATGCAGATGAAAGGGTTGTGCTCTTTTGAATATATGGAGTTATCAGCAGCCTCTGTGTGTAAGCGTGCTAAAAAAAAGGGCTTAAAGCAGCGGGAGGATAGGACTTCAGTAGTGATGATGATGTTTTATGTGAGAGCAGTAATGCTAATGACAAGAACCTCGCTTACAGACTTGACGAGGACTTCGGCATCTCACTATCGTTTGCTCAGTTAATCACAGAGAGAGAGTCTTGTTACCTCGTCATTCAAATCATCATTTGCTTTGAGCAGAAATTATTGGTAGAATAAAGGAATTAAAGTTTGTTTGTTTATCAGTAACAATTTTGTTTCAAGTAATCAATGAAATAGAGATTTTTTATTTATGCTATTTTTGAGGTGCAGAAATTTTAACAAAAGTTGTCAGAATTATGAGTTTTCTGATTGTAAACAATGCTCTTAAACACTGAAAGACTTTTTGCACAACCAAAACCAGAACTGAGATTTACTGGCCAATTTATATCTATAAGGAATTAGCTATTCATTATATAACATTACATACATTGTACGAGATATACATACAGTATTCATACAATACAACACAATTTACAATACACAGTGTGTAATATATACAGAGGTATGTGAAATGTGAAGTCTAATCAAAATATATGCATTTTCTCAGACACAAACACATTATAGCTATAGAATTAATGTAAAATATTAAATGAATAAATTAGAAAATAAAATTACAATTACATTACTTGATATGAAATTCTAACTTAACCCTCAAGTTAAACTCAATCCCTGAAAAAAAAACATAGTTGTTTGTCCAATTGAGAATGACTTTGAATGTTCAAAGTTAAAAAAGAACTAATTGTGGCTTAAAAACATTGCAGATGCTCTATTGGAGCAATACAATCAGTTAAAAATATGATGACGATGGTTGCATTTATTTAATGAAAAAATAGCTACAGTAAACACAGTACAAATAAAGGAAAATTTAAAAGAACTGTTTTGTATTTAAAAATATTTTAAAATGGATTTTTTCCCCTGTAAAGACAGGAAAAAATGAATTTTCAGCATCATTACTCCAGTCTTCAGGGTCACATGATCCTTCAGAAATCATTTTAATTTGCTTATTTGGTACTAAAAACAGTTGCACAGCTTTATATTTTTGTGAAAATGTTTTTTGATACACTACCATTCAAAATGTACCATCTTATGAAAAAAAATAATTTCAGTAAAAATGTATAATATGATGAAGATGCCCTGAAAAACTAAATAAATGTATTTGAAATACATTTATTTCATACTAAGTATATACATGTACATTACGTGCTTAATAAAAATACCCTGCAATTGTATGTTTGGTATAATGTATACTTAAAGTCTGCTAAAGTGGAACAGCTAATTTTGTACTTAATGCACTTTCATTGTGTGGAAGTAGAGCTGAAGTACAACTAAAGATATGCTGAAGTATATTTGATTCTGCTAAAGTGAAACTATTGCAAGTATGCTTCAGGTACACTATATCTTGCATTTAAAGACCAATATTATTCAGAGATCATACAATCCTCATCAATAGTGACATTAAAACACATTTTATGCTTAATAACAAGAAATGTGCATTGTTCACAAGTAGTACTCCAAAGTTTAATTATAATTTTAATATCAGTATCAGTATAATATCAGTAGGTCTTGAGTGATATGTCAGTAAATATCTTAATAGATTTGAACTATACTTAGTATGAAATGAATGTATTTTAAATATATTACTTTTTTACTACGGTGGCAACGGTGATAATCATCAACAAAATGCCAATGAATTCCAATGAAAGTAACAAAATTTATGATGATTATCACCATGCAGGAAAACTATAGGGCAAAAGACATGAACTAATATATAACATGCTGCAGCAAGCAACAGCTGCTTCTGGACTTGTATTCACACTATAAGCAGCTGTCAGTATGCCGTTCAGCAGCGCTCTGCTCACGGTCCTGTGTGATCCGAGTAGACATTCACTGATGGGCAGCAAGGCATGTTGGGGGGAGTCCCTGTCAGCCTGATGTTCTTTTAACCGCACACATCAACTTCCTCTGACAGCAGCACCCAGCAACTTGACTATAGGCTTCATCACAGGGGGTCTATTGCGCTCCGGGACTCGGCTGCCCTTTTAACCTGATCTGACGCCAGTTCCCCGTTCTTCCGTTTTACTCTCGGTAATCACAGCAGAAGCATCTCAACTGTTTTCAGATCAGCTACAAAAGATTGCATGTTATGTCACATTTATGTGTGAATATATATCAGCTCACGCTTGGCAAGAATCAAGCTTGATGTAAGAACTCCGCATTAGGGTCAGTTCAGGTTCTGATGATCCACAATGCTTTATATCACTGCTTTGATGTACCTCTAATACAACAGAAAGAGATCAATTCATACATTAAACATGACTTCATTATTTGAATGACTCTGGAGTAAGTGCTTGTATATTGACTATGAATAAATCTCAGCAAACTGGCAAGCCAGCCTAAAGGTTCTGGTTTATTTTAGCTATCAGCGATGTAGTTTGCGCTGTAAAAGCCCACGTACAGTGCCAAAATTACTTCTTCCTATTACACCAGCCTAATGCCATTAGCTGCCTTTTAGCAGATACTTTTTATCCAAAGCCGTTTCAATCATGTAATCCATCACTCGTGTAGAATGCAGCGTTCAGGTATTGTTACGTTTTGAACCCGACCCAAAAAGGACTCAAATGATCAACTCTCTGTTTATAAGTCCTATTTATCCATTACGTCACTAAGCCAAGACCTGCTTATGGCGAATGCATAAAGTCTTTGGCTGAAAAATCTCATTCAGTGCTGGGCAGTGACAGATAATGCTTTAAATAGCAGAGCAAGGCTTAAAAATGAAGTCATTGTCGGATTTTGTTACTGGACTGCAGACAAATTGGGTCTTTTTTTTTTTCCAATGACAAGTTCAAGTTACAGTTGTAGGGTATCAGACCGAATCAGACAATTTAAGATATGTCTTAGATTTATCCAATAAAGCCTTATTTATATTGAAAAGAGAAGTATCTTGTGTTTTGTGCTTACAAGTTAATGTCTTAAACTGCCGATCTTGTTACTGTGCTAATAAATAGTGTTTTCACTATACTTTGGATATTAATATCCATTGCAGAGTTGATGTTATACGGCTCGTTCAATGAATCGCTGGCCGTCTCAGTGAGCAGCTGTAAAACAGTGATTCTGTCCAAATTCCCTTTAAAATCTTAAAATGATTCCCTTTGAGCTAAATTGACCTGTTTCCCTTACACAGTTAAATAACTTCTCAGCTGAGAGAAGATATTTAATTCTCAAAGATCACAGGAAATAGTTCCTGTAAGCTGTAGTTGATTGTTGCTTTTATATTAGGTGCATGGTAATGCTGTCTTAATGTAAATAAATATTAATGTGTGACTGTATATTATCCCTCTTATTAGTTACTACTCCTGGAGCCAGCTGGTGCATACTTTGAACTTTCGCATGTTATTGTCAAACATACCAAATAATTACAGCTAAATTAAATAATTAATAATTAGGAAATATCTGACCCCTGAATGGCATGACTGACCAATTAGAATCAAGTCTTTAAAAGAGCCACACACAGTATGCATACAATATATAATACTACGCAAATACAGATATGACATGATTTTTTAAATCTCCAGCAAGTCTAAATTTCTTAAATCAATTGATTCTACCATATTTCCAGGAGGGCTGTGTTATGGAGGTGAACCGAGAGGAAGGGTGAACTACTTCCAAGTTCCAACCCAGAAACCAACATGTACCTAGACTGAACACAATAATGCATTACTAGGTATTAATTATTTCCTGCCATTATCATTAACGAAGCTGCAATTAATTGCTGTATATCTCCACATGAGTAGCAATAAATGCACCTGTCTTAACATGAATCTATCTTAATGGACTCAAGTCATCTTCTCTTGCACTTGGGCAGGATCCAGACCTCACAAAGGCCTTCCATTTTATGAATCTAACTTTATTTGCTGCACTCTCTGGCCACTGGCCTACACGATTACAGCAGTCTCTATATCTAGTTAGGACTTTTTCGATTAGCCAGTGCTAAAAGCGGTGGATTTGATTTCAAACTCTTTTTATTAGGTTTACCTAACGAGGACAGTTAGACCACAGAGCAGATACTCTCTCCTGGATCTCCAGTAAATACTATTACATCTGCCTGCTCAGGAAGCCAGGGAAACTCAAAATGTTATTCACACTGCTCCGCTGTCAAAATAACATGGGCCTGAAACCTCACAATCCATTCTTCATCCAATACAATGGCCTAATGCAAGGTGTAGGAGACAGGTCGAGACAATCAACAACTGGAGTAAACAAAAACATATTTCCCATCCTCCGCTTTCAACAGTAAAATAACCCTGCAAATAGAGTGTTATTACTTTGCTTGTCAGACACCTGATATTGATTAACTGAAACACTTATTGGATTAAAAATATAGATTTTTACCTTAAACTGGAAAATTCTAAATTTTCCCACTATATCCCAAATACTCATGCCTAATTCACCAAATAAATGTGTTTTATACTGTGGGCGATTCAGTGATTTTATTGATTTTTTTTACATTGTCATCTATATGCCACATAAGATTTTGTGAATGTTGATGATGACTAAAAATTGATAAACATTATGGAGGACCTGCTTTGTTTAACTTTCTTTAATTATTTCAGTCAGTCCTACTTGATGAGTTTTCATTCACTATCTTCATCAATAAATGTCAAAGTGCTGGAAAAAAAATAGTCAACTCATCAAACATTACCACGGGTTTGCCTGAAAGTTTGTTTGTTTTAGTAGGTTGATGTTTTTCTATAGTCACACCCAGGTTAAAAAAAAAGTACACTTCCATAATGTACTTAAAGTGCTCTATTTTCACACACTTATTTTGTACTTAATATACTAAAATGGTTCTTTAGTACTTCCTACACTTGGGTAAAATAGGGACAAACCCAGCAATTGGGTTGTTTTGACCCAGTGGTTGGGTTAAATGTTTAACCCAACCTTCTGGGTAGTAACCCAACCGCTGGGTCAAAACAGCCCAATTGCTGGGTTTGTCCCTATTTTACCCAGCACTGGGTTGTATTTAACCCAGCATTTTTTAGAGTGTAAGATGAACTTAAGATCAACTAGGTGTACTCAACTGTGCTATTTTGGGACACCATGAATATGAACTAAAATGTGCTTTTAAATACATTCTCTGTATTTAAAAAATGTATTTAGTCACCACTTGTAGCACACTTGAACCCACACTCTAAAAAATGCTGGGTTGTTTTAACCCAACTTTGGGTCAAATATGGACTAACCCAACTGTTGGGTTAAATTTTTCAATTACATTTTTAACCCAAAAGTTGGGTTAGTCCATATTTGACCCAAAGTTGGGTTAAAACAACCCAGCATTTTTTAGAGTGCATCTTTCATACACTATACACTCAAGTGTACTACAAGTGGTGACTAAATACATTTTTTAAAAACAGAGATAGTATGTTAAAAACACATTTTAGTTCATATTCATGGTGTCACAAAATAGCACAGTTGAGTACACTTAGTTGATCTTAAGTTTATCTTAAGAAGTACTAAATAATCATTTTTAGTATAGCCTATTAAGTACAAAATTAGTGCGCAAAAATAGAGCACTTTAAGTGCATTATGGAAGACTACTTTTTTTTTTTACCTGGGCAGTGCATGATAACTGGTTTGTAGGTGATATAAGGTGGTCATAAGATGGCAAAAATCTGGCTGACCATCTATCATGATCATCTTGACCATCTTAAGTATGACCAGTACATGGTTTGTTGCTGGTTCTAGCAGACTGAACCAGCTTTATACCAGCTAGTAACCAGTTTAGACCAGTCAGAAACCATACATATGTTGAACCATGTAGCTATGTTTAATTTTAATTTTATTTTTCCAGCAGGGGGAAATTAGTAGATTAGTAGATTTAGTACTAAATTAAATTTTAAAACATAAATGGTATTTCTTAAGCAATTTTGATTAAAAAAAAAAAAAAGTACTCATTGACCATACCTTTCTTGCCTGTTCTTCAAAATATTGTCATTATTACGTTGACAAGTCGAGCAATATTTCTGTAGGACTCGCGCGCGCTCCTGGAGAAGTTCATTTGAATGGGATGTCAGGGGTGAGCGATGTTGTCGCGCGCATCTCATTTGATCACAGCTCTCGCGCTCAGGTGGGGGACTCTTGGTTAAACCTCAAGCTTTTCCTCCCACCAGCAGGGAAATCAACCACAGCAGCATGCCGCGGTCCCCCGCGCAGCCTCTTTTGACCGCACGTCGAGCATAATCCAAACAAATATTCTTACTACTTTTTACACTTGAGAGAAACTCACAAAAGGCATTTCTTAGGCAGTTTATAAGTACTTCTGTAGTTTGCCAAGTCACCGGGACCAGCAAAGATGCCCCACCAAGAGCAGGTGCTGGCTCACGGGAACCTCTGCGCCCCGGGTCCTCCAAACAACGCCGGGTACAACAGCAACCCGGTGCCCGTCATCATTCAGACAGAGTCCCGCGATAAATGGGGCAAAAAAATGGATTTTCTTTTATCAGTCATCGGTTTTGCGGTAGATCTCGGAAATGTTTGGAGATTTCCATATATCTGTTATCAAAACGGCGGTGGTAAGAGTTATTAACTTTTATGAACTGTTTGTATTTACTCCTATTTCCTTTTTTAAATGTACATTACATTGTGCAAAAATATCCATTCACAAAAACAGTTTTAAATTGTGTCTTGCTACTTTGATCAGTTGAAATTTGATATGTGAAAAATAAGTGAAATTTGATGAGCGAAATAACACATTTAAAAACCCAAGGGCGCATGAGCTGTCCACGGTGCTGAAATGATTATTTTGTTGTTGTTGTTGTTGTTTTTAACGTTTGACAAACCTCTTAACTACAGAATAAGCAACAGAACTGAAAGACTAAACCTTTCAGCCCAATAAAACTAAAACGTTCGGTTTAATTGGTGACAAGTTTTAAAGCAAAATCAATGATTCAAACGCCACAACCAAATTAACCCCTTCATTCACTTCATCCAAAAAATAAGAAAATGTTGAATCGAGTCTGAAAACACATTAGCATAGAGCAGAGATAATACGCAATAGTAGAAAATAAAAAAATAAAATTCCCATCCGTCATCATCATGACATTTATTTTACAGGGTATCATTTTAAATAAGTATTTACCAAAGGGAAAAACACCCAATGTTTTTTTAATAAGCTACCTGAAGGCTACAAGATTTGGACTGTTCATTTTGTAGTTTTTAAATAACAAACATATTGGTGCAACAAACTTGCCAATTGGGTTTATATACCCTTCATACAGTGTTTTCTAGGCTGACCTGATTTAATAATGTAACTTTGTTCTTTTTTTGGTTTGTATTCTCAATATATGAAACAATGCTTATTCTAATTATGTTTATTGAAACTTCTGCTCCAGTGCACCTGTGAAGCAGACATGGCCAGCTGCAGTCATCAATCATGTATTCATGATTTAAACTGGGCAGATACCGAGATCAACAAGTGTCAGACTACAAATCTCATCTCATTTTTTTTGAAGTAACCTATTGAAATTACTGAAATGAAATGTAACATGATTTATTAACATACATAAATACATACAGATATATTTACTTAATGGAAGATTTGGTAACACTTTAGATTAGAGTTTTCCCTCAGTAAACTCCTAATTTGCAGTTTATTGATCGTAAGTTAAGGTAGTAGATGTAGTAGTTATGGTTAGGTACTGGGTAGGGTTAAGGGATGTATAATATGCTTATGCAGAATAAAGCATTCATATGTGCTTTATAAGTACTAATAAAAAAACAACCTGCTAGTAACATGCATGCTAATAAGCAACTACTTGACAGTGAATAGTGTTCCCTAATCTGAAGTGTTACAGAAGATTTATGCACTTACAAGCTTATTGTAAGTCTTCAAATTCTCCCTGGTTGATCTCACTTATTTTTGTGAGATGAAAATCGCTTTGATCTGTTATAATTGTGTTCTTCAGGTGCATTTCTTATTCCATATGTCCTGATGGCTATATTCGGTGGGGTGCCACTTTTCTACATGGAGTTAGCTCTGGGACAGTTCCACAGGACAGGTGCCATATCCATATGGAAACATATTTGCCCTATGTTTAAAGGTGAGATCAATTCTGTCTCATATACAATATTGTAATGTTTGAGCATTAAAAGTCTATAAATGTTCACTTTTCTATACTTCTAACTTTAGGAAAGGTTCAAAGTCTATAAAAAGGAAAGAAAAAGAAACTAATACACATTCACAGAGATAGACGGACAGAGAAAACCGACACTGTGTCATACTGAGAGATTTCATTAACAAAACCCTGACATCATTTTCTCTTCCCTGTCAGGTATTGGTTTCGCCATCTGCATCATTGCACTGTATGTGTCCTTCTACTATAACACTATCATCGCCTGGGCTCTGTTCTACTTCTACTCCTCCTTCAGTAGCACTCTGCCCTGGACCAGCTGTGATAATGAATGGAACACAGAAAACTGCACTAACTACTTCGGAAAAGACAACGTGACCTGGACTAACTATTCACGCTCACCTGCCGAGGAGTTTTACACGTAAGTGCATGTAAGTGGCTGCACTGAAAGAGGGCAAATATGGCAAAGAAAGAGAGAGGGAAAGAAAATAAGGGCTAGATTGAGCAAAAATAAATAACAACGGGGAAAAACAGCATTGTGGATGAAAGGTGGAACAGCATATATGTGACCCTGGAGCACAAAAGCAGTCTTAAGTGTCAATTAATATATGTGTGTGTACTGTCTATATTTATTATGTATATACAAATACACACACATGCATGTATATATTTACAAAAAATGTTGTTTATATATTAAATATATTTATATATAATATAAATTATATGAATAAATATATACATGCAAATATTTTCAAAATATATATTGTATGTGTGTGTGTTTGTATATACATAACAATTATACACAGTAAACAGCAAACATATATTATGTAAACAAAAAC
>NW_015548231.1:357871-368350 GCF_001515605.1 Sinocyclocheilus anshuiensis | reverse complement strand
TATATATATATGTATATATATATATAAATATATGCAAAGCAAACTGCATTCAAGGAACTTAAGCTACAGGAACATAATGTCAGCGTTGCTGAAGAATACATTTAATCTTTCAGTTAAAATGCCAAAAGAACTGCAAAAACACTTTTCAATTTGTGAAGAACTGATTTTTTTCATATTTTTTATTGCACCAACATTTCTTTCTTATATTTCAGAACTGTTTTGTCCAGTAAACTTGTGTATACTGAAGTATTATATGCATAAGCTTAGTAGTTCAGGTCAGTTTCAGACTGTATTTGTAAATCCTTCTGAAAACAGGAGGAATGTCCTGGCAGTCCATGAATCATCTGGGCTTGGGGATGTGGGATACATTCGCTGGCAGCTCATGCTTTGCCTCTTCCTCATCTTCACCATCGTCTACTTCAGCCTTTGGAAAGGAGTCAAGACTTCAGGAAAGGTTACTGAGTCCTAAAATATTAAATGAAACGTGCTACTGTTTTGAACAGCTCATTCTACATCCTCTCATCCTCCGTGTCTCTCTCAGGTAGTATGGGTGACTGCCACCCTGCCGTACGTGGTGCTGTTGATCCTTATGATCCGTGGTGCAACTTTGCCAGGAGCGTGGAAAGGAGTGGTGTTCTACCTCAATCCCAAATGGGAGAAACTGCAGGAGACCAGCGTGAGTGCTTTTCTCTTACCACCTCTCAGACTTTTCCATTTGTGTCTAGCATTGATTTATTGTTAAATTAGATTGTGTTGTTTCTTGACATTCTTTACTTATCTTGTTACCCTTTTAAATGTATTTATGTGCTGTTTTGATGGCAAAATGCATGTATGTGGGAAAGTGTTTTTATTTCATGCAGTAATAAAAAGACTTGAGGCATTTGGGCAGGAAACTCATGAATCACTAGTAGCTGAACTGACCTGGGGGAAATATGGACTTCATAAAGGGCATATTTCTTCATAAATGTTGAGATAAGTTAATAATAAAGAAATACATGATAAATAGGTATATAAATGGTCAATGGAGGCAATACGTAAACTGCATATATTTCATATTTCGAGTCATGAGATCTTTGCTGTATAAGCCCAGTGCTGTTTGCTAGGTGATGCAGCGCTGCGGAGAGCCGTGATGAGAAGCAAAAATAAAGCACTCGGGGCTAATGAGATGCGTAATTTTTTCCATCATGAAAGGCCCTCATACTCATTGACACACACATTTCTCTCCACACAAATCTTCAGATGTGATCAAGCACCGCTTAATCCCAGTATTCTGTGATGTCATTGTCTTCAGCATTTCCTACCCATTTCAGTTCCTGAAATGAAATAAAGTGAATTTTAAAAATGATCTTTATGATCCAAACCAATGTTTTGATCTGTTTTCATGTGTTTGTCTCTAGCCACACTTTTGTTTATGGTATGGAATGTTTTGTAGGTATGGGTAGATGCAGCTGCGCAGATCTTCTTCTCTCTCGGTCCTGGTTTTGGCGTTCTTCTCGCCCTGTCCAGCTACAATCCCTTCAACAATAACTGCTACAGGTACAGACAAAACCTTCATTTTCATCACATTGATCAAGTGGAATTTTCAGCATCCTCTGTTTATCAGCATTTGCATTGAGTTCTTCATGGCTGTTTGATATTTTCAATAAAGGATATTAAAATAATATCTAATTAAGTTAATATCTGAATCATAAATTAAATCTTTGTACATATACTTCTGTTCAAAATTCTGGGGTTAGTACGATTTTTTTATATTTTTGAAAGAAGTCTCTTATGCTTATGGAAGCTGCATTTATTTGATCAAAAATACAGTAAAACGGTAATATTGTGAAATACTATTGCAATTTAAAATGTTTTCTATTTGAATATATTTAAAATGTAATTTTTTTTTACTGTGAAGCTGAATTGTTTTTTTTTTCAGCATCATTACTCCAGTCTTCAGTGTCTCATGATACTTCAGAAATCATTCTAATATGCTGCTCAGGAAACATTTAACAGATGTGCTGCTTAATTGTTTTGAGGAAACCATGCCACTTTTTTTTTTTCAAAGTTCTTTGATGAACAGAAAGTTCAAAAGAACATGTGAAATTGAACTCTATAACATTATACATGTTTTTACTGTCATGTTTGATCAATGTAATTCTTCCTTGCTGTATAAAAGTATTAATTTTTTTTTTTTTTTTTTATTCTTACTGACCCCAAAATTTTGAACGGTAGTCTATGAACAGAACAGCAAACTGATACTGTGCTATAACAAAACAGACCTGCCAATTCTGGCCAATGTGATTCCCGCTCACTCTTAATTCTGATTCTATCTATAGCTTAGCCATTTATTTACATTCGGCTCTGTGTCCACTAACCAAGGAGAAATGCCATCAAAACGAACTGGGTTCTGATGAATCATAAGATGAACCAAAATGCCCTGCCCCATGAGTAAATGATATAAAAACAAGATTAGAACTGCAAATTATGGCCAGTTTGAAGAGATGAATGGGCAGCATATTTGAGTGAGAGGAAATTGAATTGTGTGCTATACTGTAAGACTGTCAGGAGGCACATGGGCAATCTAAACAGATCACGTCATATCTAAAGATGAGAATATCACATAGACGTGGACATGGGATCTGGCGACCGCCCACGGCGAGTTCTGTCAGTCATCACAGTCAAGCATCAATCACATTTTTTCAGTTTCGTTTGTAAATGACTTTCTCTTTGTGATTTGTACAGAGATGCTATTGTAACCAGTCTGGTGAACTGCCTGACAAGTTTTGTGTCAGGATTTGTTATTTTCACTGTCCTGGGATATATGGCTGAACAGAGAAATGTAAACGTTGAGGATGTAGCCAGGGACAAAGGTGAGCTTTCCTTTTTGCCTTTCATAATAGTTCAAATGTTTTGAGGTTTACTGTAGATGTGCTGCATCAAACCAAAAATAACATACAAGACTTTCAGCCCTGTAAGTGAAGCATTTTGTCTTTTACCTCAAATTTGTCTTTCGACTTTCTGCACCTCCTCTAGGACCCAGTCTGCTCTTCATCACATATCCAGAAGCCATTGCAAATATGGTTGGGTCGACTTTCTTTGCCATCATCTTCTTTGTGATGATGATTACTCTTGGACTGGACAGCACGGTATGAATACACTTACACCTGTAAATGTGCAGAAACAAAAATATTTCTAAATATGCATGTGAAGCCAGCAAAGGTACATAATTTATAGACATACAGATATGAAACATGAATGACATACAGAACTAGATTTGTATGTCCAGATGAAAGGAAGCAAGGAAACAACAAAATATTTTTAGGTAAAACTTTTGTTTTCAAGTTTGGCTCCGTTTAAATTAAATGGCATCAGAATCGTCTTAAACTCTGCTGTCATGACAGTCAGCAGCACACATCTTGTTTCTTTTGGCTGTGGCTGTGCATGAGAATTCAGAAAGAACACCAATTACAATTCAATATGAAATTTACTACAATGATATCACTGCTTATGTAAGACTTTTATCTTTTTCTAGTTTTCAAAAGCCAATAGTACGTCAAAATCTGAAATGATATACAAAAAGCCTGAATGGAGATTGTATATTCAACAGCTGAATTATAAAAATACAGTTCTGCCCTGCAATTGCAAAATATATGATTGAGTGTTCATTGTTTTTTTGTGTGTGCTTTCTTGCCTCAGTTTGGTGGGCTAGAGGCCATAATCACAGCTGTAATGGATGAGTACCCAGACACCCTGTCCCACCGGAGAGAGCTGTTGGTTCTTGGACTGGTGGTTGTTTGCTTTCTGGGCTCTCTCAGCACCCTTACTAAAGTGAGTTTCAGTGAACTTCTGGATCTCAGTTTGTTGAATTTACCAGTACAATAAGGATATTTCAGCAGGGCAACACAATATTATAATAACAGAGTATGTGAAATAGAATATAGGTTAATAAAGAAGAAAAAATATGTTTTACTGATATGTTGTTGTTGTTTTTTTTTTTTTGCAAGGGTGGTGCATATGTGGTAAAGTTACTAGAAGAATTTGGAGTTGGTTCTTCAATTATAGCTATAGTATATATATATATATATATATATAATGCTGTTTGAAACATTCTATGCATGAAAGAATCATGAAAAAATGTTTCAACAGAATCATGTTTTCCACAAAAATATTAAAATATGAAGTTATATTAACCTTTTGAACTTTGATAATAACAAATGTTATGGTGACACTAACGACTGCAGTAACGGCAGTATCATCTTTGTCATCACAGGAATGAATTACAGTTTAGCATTTTTAATTTAAACAGTTTAAAACATTTATTTCAAATTGTAATAGTATTATTATAACATTTCTATGATTTTGTCTAAACATCAGGTCTAAGTGTACATAAACAAAAATGTCAGTATTTAAAATAACCCCATTTGTATGTCCAGATGAAAGGAAGCAAGGAAACAACAAAATATTTTTAGGTAAAACTTTTGTTTTCAAGTTTGGCTCCGTTTAAATTAAATGGCATCAGAATCGTCTTAAACTCTGCTGTCATGACAGTCAGCAGCACACATCTTGTTTCTTTTGGCTGTGGCTGTGCATGAGAATTCAGAAAGAACACCAATTACAATTCAATATGAAATTTACTACAATGATATCACTGCTTATGTAAGACTTTTATCTTTTTCTAGTTTTCAAAAGCCAATAGTACGTCAAAATCTGAAATGATATACAAAAAGCCTGAATGGAGATTGTATATTCAACAGCTGAATTATAAAAATACAGTTCTGCCCTGCAATTGCAAAATATATGATTGAGTGTTCATTGTTTTTTTGTGTGTGCTTTCTTGCCTCAGTTTGGTGGGCTAGAGGCCATAATCACAGCTGTAATGGATGAGTACCCAGACACCCTGTCCCACCGGAGAGAGCTGTTGGTTCTTGGACTGGTGGTTGTTTGCTTTCTGGGCTCTCTCAGCACCCTTACTAAAGTGAGTTTCAGTGAACTTCTGGATCTCAGTTTGTTGAATTTACCAGTACAATAAGGATATTTCAGCAGGGCAACACAATATTATAATAACAGAGTATGTGAAATAGAATATAGGTTAATAAAGAAGAAAAAATATGTTTTACTGATATGTTGTTGTTGTTTTTTTTTTTTTGCAAGGGTGGTGCATATGTGGTAAAGTTACTAGAAGAATTTGGAGTTGGTTCTTCAATTATAGCTATAGTCTTTCTGGAGGCCACAGCAGTATCCTGGTTTTATGGTAAGGTTTATATATATATATAATGCTGTTTGAAACATTCTATGCATGAAAGAATCATGAAAAAATGTTTCAACAGAATCATGTTTTCCACAAAAATATTAAAATATGAAGTTATATTAACCTTTTGAACTTTGATAATAACAAATGTTATGGTGACACTAACGACTGCAGTAACGGCAGTATCATCTTTGTCATCACAGGAATGAATTACAGTTTAGCATTTTTAATTTAAACAGTTTAAAACATTTATTTCAAATTGTAATAGTATTATTATAACATTTCTATGATTTTGTCTAAACATCAGGTCTAAGTGTACATAAACAAAAATGTCAGTATTTAAAATAACCCCATTTATTTCATTTTCTCCAGGTATTAACAGATTCAGCAATGATATCAAATCAATGTTGGGCTATACTCCAGGACTCTTCTGGAGAGTGTGTTGGGTTGCCATCAGCCCAGCTTTTCTCGCTGTAAGTTTAAACAAAGATGTTCTGACAGCATGTGCAAAGTTTGTGAAATGTTAAAATCATCTTTCACGCTCTCAAAACTCTTTAAGCACCCACCACCTCCTTTCCACCCTTTATTACCTTCATAATCTCATCCCCTCACCTGTCCACACGGTCACAATTCCCAGTCTGCAAATGTCAAACCGCATGCACCCTTATAGCCTAATATTCCTCTGATACTTCTGCATGCATTATAGCTAATCTCAACAGGCCAGAGCTGCCACACACGGCTGACATTTCCACAATCATTTTTTTCATAATTTTCCTGTTATTCTTTTTTCGTTTAAAAAACAAACAAACATGATAAACGGCTGCCCGTCTCATCTCCTGAGACAGTGTTTGAGAGGTTATTTGAAATGCTGGAGAGAAGACATTTGTCACTGTTCCTTCAAGACTCTACAATTTTCCGCGCTCCATAGACCACATAGGGGTGTGTAGGGTCTACGGGATAATATGGACCTTTTGAATCTAAAATAATCTGATCAGAGTCTCACTCTAAAGATGTTTTCAGACTTATCAATCCACCTGAACTCACAGAGACTGCAGTGACCTACAGAGGACCCTAATCTGAGTATCCTAATTGTTAAAACACTCTTAAAATGAGATATGACATTTTAAAGTTTCATGCTTGATAAATGGAGCTTTTTAAAGCAACTGCATTTTTTTTTAGAAGTAATAACACTGTTTTATACAGTTTTATGTGCTAATTTAACTCACTGAATATGTTTCCCATTCATTTCTTCAGTACATCATTATCAGCTCACTGTTGAACCCTCAGCCTCTCTCACTATTCGACTACAAGTTCCCAGACTGGAGCATCACGGTCGGTTTCATCATCGGAGCTTCCTCCTTCATATGGATCCCCATCTACATGGTGTACAAGTTTGTGTGGACCCCAGGCTCTCTTAAACAGGTGAGACATGCATGTTGCACCATTGGCTGACTAAATGAACAACTACTCCTACTTGAAAAGCATTCTTGTAGATCTCAGGAGAAATTTCTAAGTCTCACCCAAATTAATTTACTCACCCTCAGGCCACCCAAGACGTAGATGAGTTTGTTTCTTCATCAGAATGGAATTGGAGAAATTTAGCTTAATATCATTTGCTCACCGATGGATCCTCTGCAGTGAATGGGTGCCGTCAGAATGAGAGTCCAAACAGCTGATAAAAACACAGTAAATCCATCATATACTGTCTTGTCAAGTGAAAAGCTGTGTGTTTGTAAAAAACAAATCTATCATTAAGATGACTTTAACTTCAAACCATTGCTTCCGGCTATGAATAGAGTCCTCTATCCATAATATTGATTTATCCAGTGAAAAAGTCATCTCATCTGAATCAGGAGAGAAATATGTGCAGATCAAACACTGTTTACAAGCGAACAGTCCAAAACAGCTCTAAACAAATTTGTCGGTGGGTTTTGATGTGAGAGAACAACAGGGGATGGACTTTTCATGTTATTATGGATTATGGACTAAGCGACAAATACAAATACGCAGCTTTTTATTTCTCTAGACATTAATTCATGGACTGGAGTCGTCCATATTTTTTTATCAGCTGTTTGGCCTCTCATTCCGACGGCACCCATTCACACAGAGGATCCATGTGATGTAAAGCAAAATTTCTCCAAATCTGTTCGAATGAAGAAACAAACTGAGGGTGATTCCCATTCCTTGAAATTCATAAAATGGGTAAAGTTGCTCACATGTTGTTTTCAATTCAATTTCAGCGTCTTGCTGTGTGTCTGCGACCAGAGAGAACACTGCCAGACATCCACACAGACAGTATGGGCCTAAGTCCTGTACCATAGACCACTGAGAGAAAAACAACTGAACGCAACTCACAAAAAAAAGTGTCTCCAAAAATGTCTCCACGGCCAACTAAGCAACTTTTGCATAGTTTTAGGGATTTGTCCAGTTGAAATATAAAGAAAAAATGATCTATTCAAAAGTGACGTACACTCTAAAAAATGCTGGGTTGTTTCAACCCAACTTTGGCTCAGATATGGACTAACCCAACTTCTGGGTTAAAAATGGAATGTAAAAATGTAACCCAACGGTTGGGTTAGTCCATATTTGACCCAAAGTTGGGTTGAAACAACCCAGCATTTTTTAGAGTGTACGATTAGATTTAATCTGAAAAAAAGAAAACATTCAATGTAAGTTATAATTGATAATTAAATAATCTGTGCATTTTACAAATGATTGATGTTCTTTTTTTAATTTAAGGTTTATGTGTAAGATGAAGAGTTCAGTGGTATTTTTTACATTGTAAGTCATATTTACCCTCCAAGTCACAAAATGTTTTTTGAGATACATGCAAGTAAGATTACCTCATTGTGAGAAATTCAGCCAATGAGAACAGAGAACTTCATACACATTTCTCACTTATTTTTTCTGAAATAACTGTTGTCAAGATTGAATCATTTTGGTGTTTTTCTGCCTTAACTCTAACTAAATATTGTAGCTACTTCTTTGTAAAACCTGTATTGATATTGTGCCTCACCAAGAAAAGGACAAAAAGACAAAAATAAGGGTTTCTTCTGAACTAACACTACATGACTGTTTGAAATTTTCATTCTCTAACAAAACTTGAGCCCCAATCCTAGCTATGTGTAACGTGTTCATTTTCTTCCCACATATAATAAAGAACTGAGGATGTTACTGAACTCTGGATGTGACCAAATATTAAATTGCTATGAAGGTCTTATTATGGATAGTTCAAAATGTGGTTCATATATACTATGTCTGCACTGTAGGTTGTGGCAGAGAGTTTTGCTTGCGTGTATGTTTGGAAAATTAATAAAGCTGTACTTAACATTCCTATCTATCTATCTATCTATCTATCTATCTATCTAGATTTACAATGCTATGTGTGATTCCCTCTTTCGTTCTCTTAGGGTGAACAGCCTAGCACTTTAATTAACATGTTGATTTGCATTGAGCTGCAGTATCCAGCATCTGTAAACACACAAGGGGTAGGAGAACAGCATTGTGTCAGGCATTTAAATGAGATGTTTTATTAAAGACCAGATCTTCAATCGCCACCAATCGCAGCTCTGGGAAACGCGGCTCAGTTCTGCCAGTTTCAGGTATGGGGTGAGAGAATAGAGCAAAGATAATGCTATTCCACATTCAGCCACTTCTAGCAGAGGCCGCAGAATGGATCAAAGGCTTCAGTGCAGGCGACTGGAGTAGAGGTGGACCTCAACTACAGAGGAGCCTAACAAAAGGGCTGCAGGCTCTGTGCTCCTCTGTTAATTACCAAAATTGAAAGACCAAGAGTTGCATGGAAAAGGCTAGTGAGTGACAAACTGTATGTGACCTGCAATAACAGTGTTTCATGAGGTGAAGTTAAGGCCGTAGAAAAATCTTTAACAAACTAAGGTTCACAAACAGTTAATGAAAAACTGACGATGACTTAAAATGAAACATTTTAACATAAAAATGATCGAAACTGTTAAAACTATAAAAACTGCATGTAATGTGATCATTATTCAACATCAGAGATCCGTGAACATTAAATTATTGAAACATTAACTTACATTTATACGAGTACTATAAGAGTACTAAATATTTTAGGTCAAAGGGGTTCAGCTGACAAAAAAGGTTTGTGAATTGCATTTATTTATAGGTCTATGATTGCGAAATTCTGTTATTATAACAAACGTACCAATTTAACATGAATGCAATTCTAAACGTAAGCCATTTCTATGGTCATAAATTACCATTTTAATTTTGCTTATGACTGGGACATGTAAAATACAGATTTTATTTTAAACTATCTATACTTCTTGGTTAGTTTTAAACCTATGCAAAAATACTTAGTTACTACAGAAAACAAACTATCAACAAGACAAAATCTAAAATGAATGGACTTACTGTGATGATGCATTTCCACAGTTATTGTAAATCTAGCAAAGTTGTAAATATTTTCTTTTATAACACTATGCTTTGTGTTTTCTTATCTTAGCATTAAATTGCATACTATAACTAGTTAACGCCATTTCAAAAGCTGGCAAATTTGGCATCTTTCACTCATTTGACCAAAGTACCCAAATCAGTCCCTCTCAACGAAATTTCTTTTTTTTTTTTTCAGGACGCAAAATAGTGAAGTCTTTCAATATTTGGCCTACTCTGAAAACATTTTGAGTTGCAGGATGACTGCCGTAGTTCTATAAAAAGAGACATGGAAGTAATATGAGAGACATAGCACCAGCATGTTGCTTTAGTTTTTAGACAATGGTCAAATATCCTGTCATTATAGGCCTATAAAAATACTGGCCAAACAGAATCCCACTTTGCTTAGGCCGGGAGTGACCTGCATTGCGTGCAAAAAGAAAAAATCTCTAGAGCATCATCATTGAATTTATGGTAAATATTTAAAAAGTCTGTCCCAATAGCATCAATTAGGCACAACTTGCGTAATCGCATTGGAAACTGCGAAGGGCATGTACTGGGATGATCATGTTGGTTTAAAGGGTTAGTTCACCCAAAAATGAAATTTTTAATTAATTACTCACCCTCATGTTGTTCGAAACCCGTAATACCTTCGCTCATATTCGGAACACAATTTAAGATATTTTTGATGAAATATGAGGGCTCTCTGACCCTCCCATAGACAGCAAGGTAACTACCACGTTCAAGGTCCAGAAAAGTACCAAGATGATCGACAAAATAGTCCGTGTGCCATCAGTGGTTCAACTGTAAAGTTACGAAGCTACGAGAATACTTCTTTG
>NW_015548231.1:350976-357848 GCF_001515605.1 Sinocyclocheilus anshuiensis | reverse complement strand
GGACTACTTTGTCGATCATCTTGGTACTTTTCTGGACCTTGAACGTGGTAGTTACCTTGCTGTCTATGGGAGGGACAGAGAGCCCTCAGATTTCATCATAAATATCTTAAATTGTGTTCCGAATATAAACGAAGTTCTTACGGGTTTGGAACAACATGAGGGTGAGTAATTAATGACAGAATTTTCATTTTTGGGTGAACTATCCCTTTAACCCGCCGGCGTTAGGACCTTCCAGAAGCGTCGAGCTGTATGTGTGGATTGGGTTGCATCCTGC
This sequence comes from Sinocyclocheilus anshuiensis, assembly GCF_001515605.1. Classification (NCBI taxonomy): domain Eukaryota; kingdom Metazoa; phylum Chordata; class Actinopteri; order Cypriniformes; family Cyprinidae; genus Sinocyclocheilus; species Sinocyclocheilus anshuiensis. Next base: position 357,574 of record NW_015548231.1, on the reverse strand, counting down.
TCGCTGTTTCGCTACAATGTCAGCAGCACGCCTGATTTCTCTCATCGCTTGCTGCATACCGTTTTTCCACTCTGGAAATGCTCAGCTGGGAGAGTCTAGATTACATGTTAGACCCTATGAAGTCCTGCTGAGGCAAAATCTGGGTAAGAATTTAATTTACACACGCGACCGAACCTGTGTCAGGCCTATTACATCCACAAAGGGTGAACCTGACCACATGACAGCACAGTTTAGCATTGATTCACTTTTATGTGCTGTCGTTTGTAAATGCTAAATTGGCCTCTCAGTTAAAATATGGTCGTAATGCACTGCATGAGTGGATTTATTTGAATTGTTTGTTCATTTTATCTCCTGCAGTTCTTCTAATAAGTGTTCTGTCCACACTGCTGGTGGTCATGATTGGAATGGCAGTGTGTGTCTACAAACCTCTTCGACGCAGGTGACAAGCCCTCAGGATGAGAGACGCCGGGAACTGAACGCTACTATGGAGAAGGCTTGAATTTGAATATTAATGAGCCGAGCCAAGCCATTGGACGAGAACAACGCAACGTCAGCGCGAATTATTTAATAGTCGGGATCCAACCCTTCGCTATTGGAAGCTTGCGAATCAACGTCAGTGTGACCTAATTAATATTGATGAAACCATTGGCGTCTTCCCTGCAACGCTTTAATTAAATCGAGTAATGATCTCCAGATTAAACGACATTGTAATCAAGTCCAGATCTCCCCAAACCTTATAAGTGTTTAAAACTGAACACTTATTTCAAACACATGCGTACTAAATTAGGATGTGTTTTTTTATAGTTTGTAAGCTGCTAAAATGTTTAGTCTGAATTTATACGTATTTTTTTTTTTTATTTAATATTATTTTCATTTATTTATTGTAAGATGTTTATTTTTGAATGTCAGACCTCTTGAATACGGCTACTGAATCGATTAAATTAAAGTCGATGTCTGAATCAGTATGAATGTGCTTGTGTTCAAAATAAATAACTGAATGGAACAGTGCTAAATCATTTTTTTTATGTTTTACTATACTTCTATAGGCCTAAAGGTAATTGCACTCAGAAAACTGGCACCCTTTCAAAATGTAAAGTACTAATATATATGGTAGCCTACTAATATTAGGGGTAAATAAGATACAAGTAACAGCTTTGTATCTTTTTTCCCCTGAGAGTGTAAGCTACCATTAAAAGTAATATATGATTATAGTTGGTATAGTAGTAGCATAGTACTTTTATAATATTATCATGAATAATTAGCATATTTACACTTCCATCACATTTGCTCCAAACTTCAGTATTTCTGTTGTCTGCCTAAGTGTGCTTTCTTCAATCCCATCAGTCACGGAGTGAATGTCTTTTTCTCATTAGAGGAGAGAAACAACTCATCCTTCTAATCCAGTCACATGCAATAAGACCAGCATCTGCTGAGCAGGTTATCTCTCCCTCACACAGGATAAATAGAGGACAAATGGATACTTATATATATATATATACACAGTATATATTTTCACAATGATTTTATCACATTTTTAGCAGTTGGCCCACAAGTGAAACACCTGCTGAGCTGAAGTCACGGAAATGAGCACTTGAGCTGATTAAGTCAGGCAACCTAAATGAGTGAAGAACTATTTCCTGAAAAAGTCATTAAAAGCTTTTAAAGCCAAAGATGAACAAGCTGTAGCATTCTGTATTTTGCTTCAGGTAGGCTAACACAGGTTTTACTGTTTACTGCACTTTGTTATTCTTAGTTATAGTGGCTAATGAATCAAAAGACTTGCACATTCACAGAAAATATCTTACTTCAGCGTTGCGAAAATAGTGGATATTCATGTATGTAAAAACGACAGATATGAGTTTGATTTGTAATCAGCCTTAATGTAAAGTTTGATGCATTTGACAGGCCATAAAAAGTCAGCTTCTTCGAAACGGTTATTTCCTTCACTTCCACATGTGATCTCACTAAAATCATGATTTTATTCCCACAGACGGCACACTGCCTCAAACCACTGCTGACATACAGCTTTCCTCTGCCAGCACATGGCACTCGAAGGTCTGCTGAGAAGGGAGTGCAGATGAGGTGCCATGACAAGCGCTCACATCTAACACAGGGGCCTATTAAGAAATGTCACATTACACGAGATTTCTCAATGGGAAAGTGTATCTTTGGATGAATAGACAACAACCACATCTGTATGAGATGTGAGTGTATGAGGCCAGTAAATTATCCCCTTCGTGCCACATCCTCTAATACACGCTTTTTACAATAATATTACTATATTTGGTGTCATCTTGGACATTGGATTATGTCAGAATTTTGGTGTCCACATATTGAAATCACACTTGCAAATACAACTTACAATTATAATTTTCAATTCCGTTTGAATACAGTCCAGAAAATACTTCCATAGGATAATGTTTTTGGAAAAGAGACACTACAAAAAGCATTTAAGAAATAATAATTAAAAAAAGAAGAAAGACACAGATAGGTAATAGGTATGCATTAGAACAGTGCCATCTGTTGGTTTGTTTAATTAAATTCATGAGGCACAAGACTTTATAAATTATCAGACCCTTTAGGTAATGTGACTAACTAATAGAATTAAAATCTTAAAGTGAATAAATGATTAAGAACTGCATGAATCTTAAGATTAAAAAAAAAGTATGAATAAAAATATAAAAAAGCAATTTCATGTTTTTGATGGCGATATATTCGTAATTTTGAAGTTTCAGATATTGTGCCACGAACAACCACTTTTAAAATTTAAAGTAAAAATAAATGTTTATAACTGACCACCTTGACTGATTTTATACCTTTTTTATTTGATTTGCTGTTGCTATGCAACTGTCACACAGTTAATAAAGCGCCAAAAAGTCAATAAAGTGCTTTTATTAAAGTAAAAACATTTTTTGTGTGTGTGTCAAATATACATCACAGTTTACAAATGCCTTCAGGATTTCTTCAACATGCTTAAAGAGGATACTTTCTCTTGCATTTTGCAGCATGACAATTCACCGAGAATCAAACCAACATTAACCCCGATCCGGTAGAGACCATTAAACATTTTGGCAATTAGTTCGAGTTAAGACTTCTACCCAAATACCAAAAGTTAAATTAGGTTTTAAATAAAGAATGAAATGGAATTCTGTGTCTGTGGATAACCGTAGCCAGAACATCGGATTTATTCTACTCTGTTATTTAAATGCAGCATAAGAATAAATACAGGAAACTAAAATCAATGTCCTGTTAATATAAAACATCCCTATTATAAACGCGAGACTGTGACTGCCACTATCCTCAGATCCTGGTTCGCTACAGGAAGAGGAAAGCAATATAAATGTCCATTTATGACATATGAGATGACAGAAGATATGGTTAAAATCGGTTCAAGCTTCATACAGAAAGTAGTGAGATACTGCAAGCTGCAAGTCAATACTCAGATGTCTTTTGAGCCTCATAAGGCTTTAAAAACACTTACAGAAAGAAGTCGACAAGACATCAACAAAAAAAAATAAAATAAAAAAAAACCATTGACAAAATAAATAGCACTGTCAGCTACACATGAGGCACAAGACTTTATAAATTATCAGACCCTTTAGGTAATGTGACTAACTAATAGAATTAAAATCTTAAAGTGAATAAATGATTAAGAACTGCATGAATCTTAAGATTAAAAAAAAAGTATGAATAAAAATATAAAAAAGCAATTTCATGTTTTTGATGGCGATATATTCGTAATTTTGAAGTTTCAGATATTGTGCCACGAACAACCACTTTTAAAATTTAAAGTAAAAATAAATGTTTATAACTGACCACCTTGACTGATTTTATACCTTTTTTATTTGATTTGCTGTTGCTATGCAACTGTCACACAGTTAATAAAGCGCCAAAAAGTCAATAAAGTGCTTTTATTAAAGTAAAAACATTTTTTGTGTGTGTGTCAAATATACATCACAGTTTACAAATGCCTTCAGGATTTCTTCAACATGCTTAAAGAGGATACTTTCTCTTGCATTTTGCAGCATGACAATTCACCGAGAATCAAACCAACATTAACCCCGATCCGGTAGAGACCATTAAACATTTTGGCAATTAGTTCGAGTTAAGACTTCTACCCAAATACCAAAAGTTAAATTAGGTTTTAAATAAAGAATGAAATGGAATTCTGTGTCTGTGGATAACCGTAGCCAGAACATCGGATTTATTCTACTCTGTTATTTAAATGCAGCATAAGAATAAATACAGGAAACTAAAATCAATGTCCTGTTAATATAAAACATCCCTATTATAAACGCGAGACTGTGACTGCCACTATCCTCAGATCCTGGTTCGCTACAGGAAGAGGAAAGCAATATAAATGTCCATTTATGACATATAATGAGATGACAGAAGATATGGTTAAAATCGGTTCAAGCTTCATACAGAAAGTAGTGAGATACTGCAAGCTGCAATTCAATACTCAGATGTCTTTTGAGCCTCACAAGGCTTTAAAAACACTTACAGAAAGAAGTCGACAAGACATCAACAAAAAAAAACCAAAAAAAAAACCATTGACAAAATAAATAGCACTGTCAGCTACAACAGGAAGGAACAGCGTGAGATTCCCTAAAGATTCCCAAACAGAGCAGGGCAGGTTCTTCCACATTTACCACATCAGAACCTCATTCAGCAAACAATGCTGTCCAACCACACATTCCCACAGACAAAAACAGCTGGGTTTCTTGTCACACATTGTCTCACACCTAGTCCTTTAGTGTAGCATGAGGTTTGGTTGGTGCCAGAAAAGTGACCCAGTACTGCCACATTCATTCTTTGCATTACAACATACTCATGGCGATCTAAGCGGTTTTATTGTATCATTTTACAAATTAGGCAGACTAAAAGCTTGAGGCGTATCAGCTTACATCGGACAGGCCTTTTCAGAAATATCCCGGTCTGTATGAGTGCCTCTCACTTCGACGAGGCACGGCGGTGTGATTTATTGCCTTTACAGTAGAGATGCTTCAGTCAGAAGTTGTCTAATGACAAAAGCACACGAAAAGGCTGAAAATGGTACTCTCCTACTGCTTTGTGTAAAACATTAATTTCTTTCACTTTCCTTGGCTGCGTATAAAATGGTTTTAAAGGAACCGACAACTGGTGAGTATCAGTTTAACCCTGAGATATAACGTTAACGCTAACGTTAATGCAAAACAACCTTCCTTTGCGTCAAAACAAGCAATACAGCTTGATCTAGTCATAGGACGTACAAACTCATGGACGTCACAACCTTTCTACCATGTAATCTTAAAAAAGCAGCACTGGATTTCCTGTCAAATACATGCATGATCACTTCTTTGAAGGAGGAAAAGGAAGTGGGAAAATGCAGTCAAATGCTCACGAAACAAAATGTTTGCCTATGGTTTAAGGATAAAGCAGCAGAAATGTTCGGATGTTGGCTGCAAACCCAAGATGTAAATATGTGTAGTCAGTCGTATGTCAGTGGCTGGCAACAGAGAACTGCTGAATCTGAAGAAGGGTGTAAATAAAAAGGTTTAATGGTTATGGCAATAACAGGAACTCCCTTTTTCTTTCCTTCCCTCATCTTACTAGGTCACTTCTCTGTTAAGGAGAGTTGTAAAATCCTCTGTAATTCCTCTTCTTCCTCCTTCCTTCTCCTTTCCTCCTCCTCCTGTGCCCGGGACGAGAGCTCCATAGCCAATCGCAGCTCAGAGTCGGGGCTGGAGGTGGAGCCAGGGCTTGAGGGTGTGGTGTCACTAAGGTCTACTAAAACTCCTTCAGACCCAGACCTGAGGTATTGTGACAGAAAGAGACGGTTTAAGAAAATGCACCCTACCCATACTTTTCTTCTGCTCAAAAGTTTGTGAAATGTTTTTGAAAGACGTTTCATATGCATTAATTCGATCAAAAATACAAATGCAAATAAAAGTAAAAAGTATTCAAATGTAAAAATCGTGTTTTTTGTTTTAAAACGTCATTTGTTCCTGTGATGCCAAAGCGAATCTTTCTGCTATTATTCAATTTTTTAGTGTCACATGATCTTTCAAAATCAATTTTTCTACTAATCTAATATTCAGATTTGGTGCTCAAGAAACATTTCTTATTTCCATCAATACTGAAAACAGTTTGTTTTCAGGATTCTTTGATGAATAGAAAGTTTAAAAGAGCATTTTTTAAATAGAAATGTTTTGTAACATTATAAATGTCTTTATTTTCTACATCAATTTAATGCACTCTAGGCTTGCCGCGATAGACGGTGTTGACGGTGATACCGTTGTTAAGCCGCAACACCGGTTATGTCACTTGCCCACTCCATTAGGCTTGCCGCGATAGACGGTGTTGACGGTGATACCGCTGTTAAGCCGCAACACCGGTTACGTTACTTGCCCACCGCGGCACCGACCCCCACCGTCGTTTTGATTTTTTTATAGTAACAAAAATCATTTAGTTCAGTGAAAGAACAGACACTACAATTAAAAACTGAACGCGGCTGCTCAATGCAGCGTGCCTCAGATTTCACTTATCCAGTGAGGAGAGTGAGTCAAGCTAACTGACAAGAAGAGTGAGGTGAGACAGACAAGACGATGGCGGATGA
>NW_015548231.1:339050-350893 GCF_001515605.1 Sinocyclocheilus anshuiensis | reverse complement strand
ATTTATTTATTTTATTTGACATCAAGGTGTATGCCGTGCCTCCAAGCTTTCTTATTTGTTTTGCTAATAAACGTTCTACCTTTCTTACCTTTGTTTATATAATATAGGCTACATGTTTACTCATTTCCAGTTTTGTATACCTATTTAAACTTTATGTAAGTCATTTGTTATTTTATATTAGGCATAGCCTGCCCTATAGCATGGTGTATTTTTATTCGTTTTGTTAATAAAAGTTCTATGTTTTATTTATAGGCTAAAGTGAGTTTGACGTTGTATTTTGTTGTTGTATTCAAGCAATTGACGCCGAACTGCCGCTAATTCAAAAGTGAAAGTAAAATGCGCACGGCACTTTTAAGCTATATTTTATATTAGGCATAGCCTGCCCTATAGCATGGTGTATTTTTATTCGTTTTGTTAATAAAAGTGATATGTTTTATATATACGCTAAAGTGAGTTTGACGTATTTTGTTGTTGCATTCAAGTAATTGATGCCTAACTGCCGCTAATTCAAAAGTGAAAGTAAAATGTGCACGGCGCTTTTAAGCTATTTAAAAGGGAAGGAAAGCGAGGAAAAGAGGGAAAATTCAAACGAACTAAAAACGAACAATTGCTTTACGCCGAATTGCTGCTATTTGAAAGTGAAAGTAAAATGGCATGCTGCTTTTACAAGCTATTTAAAAGCGAAGGAAAGCAAGGAAAAGAGGGAACGCCCCCGCCCCCACGGTGATACCGGTATTATCCGTATTGTCACACGTTGATTAACCGGTGGGAAAATTTCCTCACTGTCACTCTATTTAAAAGTATCACAAAAATATTACTTTCTTAAAAAAAAAAAAAAAGTGCCCCTGGACAAATTATTATGGAAACATGAAAGGTACCCATCGCTCAACCGATTCATCATGGATTGTGTTGCCTGTCCATCAGAATCACTCCAAGTGTCCTAAAACAAAACAGCCAGCCAGACTGCATATTAGAGACAGACATCTTCAAGAAATGCACAGAATGCACTAACAGGAAGTTCTCTGACCTCTGACTTGAGTGCACTGGACTCGAGCAGACTCTGGTGAATGGCGTACTGGAGCAGCTCTTCATCATGACTGGCTGGGTTGTAACGGCGTGTGTTGGAGTGGCGGTAGCCCCCTCGGTGGTGATAGTGCGAAGGTGCCACGAACACAGATGGACACACCTTGAATGGAGCAGGTCCTGCAGGAGCAGGAAGTGAAACATACTGCATTTAACATTCATGTTAGAACATTTCCCTGCTGGATCAACAAACCAATAACTCATTCCCACTATGAATTAAGGGCAGAGTTTGTGACAGTTAACAGGTCTTCTGTGCGTTTTTGTTCTGGAACAGATGAGGAATCAATACATTTCCAAACCTGAAGCCTGGCTGTCACACTTCTCTTCTGTAGGTGTGGGTGTAGAAGCTGATTGGTTGGAGTCCAAAGGTTCATCTGTACTGCACTTGTTGACATTTCCAAATGTGATGCGGGCATTCAACACATGGAACAGAGGGATTTCTGAAGAAACAGAAACAGAATCAAACCCATGATCTAGTTAGCGGCATGCTCTGCCTTATATTAAAGCCATTCACAAGGTTGGTTAGTTGTTTATTTTTATTGCCATGTCAGCATCTTAGGCTTTCTTCATGGAGTTGGAATAAACAAAAAACAAACACAAAATAAAACCAAATCAACACACACAAAAAAACTGCAGATTAAATTATATATATATATATTTTTTTTAATTAACATACGATAAAAAAATCTAAAATCTTTTCAGGTAAAATCTTACTAAACAAGTCCCCGAGTGAACGTAATCCATAAAAGTTTTCTACTTGCATTAAAATTGGGACAGTGCAATAAAATATGTTTAATGGAAAGGGGGGGTCATGCAGAACGTGCATAATCTTGTATATTCACACAAGAAATATACAAAATCAGATTCAGTCTTCCCTGCCTTGCTATACTGGACTTAGGTTCTCTAGAGTTTTTGGACAAGGTGATAAACTAAGGGAATATGTCCCTTCTACCAAATATAAGTTTTATGAAGTTTTCCTTAAAGTCCACAGACTTGAAACACAAAAGCAGTCTTGAGAAACTTGTGAGCAGGACAGCTAGATTAGTTAATGCTAAACTCTCTTCCATACACAATTTGCAAACATTTAGTTGAATTTTAAGAGTGTACTTGCAGTTTTGTTGCAGGTTAGAGAAGTTAATATTCAATCTGATGCATTAACTTACAAATGCTGGACAGGGTTTCATTTGAGAACTGAGTAGTAGGGCTGTTTGTTCCTCTCACTCACCGATCTTCACAGGGAAGCCAGGGGGAAACCTGAGGTTGATGAAGTCCCTGAGTCTGGCAAAGTGAGTGCTGGTGCGAGCCATCAGGTCAATGATGGGAGTGACCTGCTCCACCAGAGACAGAGGATGCTCTTCACTCATCCACAGGGTGCCTTTAAACCTGAGAGGGGGTCCAAACACAAAAACTGAACCATTTCTTCAATTACATGTGTGTAATATATTATTTACTTATTTAAAAATAATTGTAGTGAGGTTGAGTGAATGGTCAGCCTTACTTCTGTGTTCTGATGGTGAGCTCAGTGGGCCGACCGATGTCTCTGCCCTGCAGGTCAAAGTTGGGGTTAAAGTACTCCTCTGGAGTAATAGCTGTGGGGTTTGTGGCAGTGGCATACTCCATAGTCATGTCCTGTAATCGTACATACAAATTAATCCTTCCAGCTTTGTAAAACACAAGTGTCCCGATGTTTTTTTTTTAAATGTACACCTAAAATGTATAAATGTGTTTGATCTAGATAACAAAATATCAAACTATTATACACATAAAAAAAAAAAAAATCAAAATATTATATATATACACATTTTAAAAGAACAGTAGTACTATTCAAGCGAAATATTCCACAAAAGTAAATACAATATAAATCAATAGAAATACTGTTCAAAAATAGTATTTGGACAATTTGTGGTTTTCAAACATTGGTGGAACATGATCATCATTAATGTGATGAACTATATGATGGACTATACATCCACTAAAAATCAACTTGACACTTGTTTTTGTTACAAGTCATTTCTAATATGGATCAAAAGATCATACATTTGTTTGGATATTTCACTTGGTTTGAAATTTTGTATCAAATTCATTGACATTCATAAATTTGTAAGTGTGACTGCAGTGCCCAAATACTTCAGAAGAAAACAAATTCAATGTGTCTGTTTTGTGTGCTTACCCCTTGAGCACCGATCTGTTGCTCTACTGTCCCGAGTAAAGACTCCAGGACATTCCTTTCACCTGTTGAGATCAAAAGCATCAGTAATTGATATTAACCAGTTAACATAACAGGGAACAGACTATAGACCCTTTACCACTGATGGAGTGCTGGAGCCCAGTCTGGAACTATTTCATGCGTTTTATTGCCAGAAAAGCAATTATGGGCAAGAAAATTGGCTTCAAACTGATCCCTACAACCTGAAACTGATCAATTTGCCAGATTAAGTTTCGAATCTGAGCGAATCTGAGCTGAGGCAAAACAAAACTATACTAGAGTTAGTGCTATACTAGTTATGTACTGTAATAACGTTAATTAGATCACAGTTCATAACTCAAGTGGGAACACAGGGATGTTCTGAGAGAGATTTGCAGTTCCCGGTCGAGCACCAGCACCATTTTGGTAGAAAAGGGGTATGACATTTATAGTGTAAATCTTAAAGTGGGTTAATTACTTTTTATAACTAAATGATTTTTATTACTATAAAAAAATCAAAACGACGGTGGGGGTCGGTGCCGCGGTGGGCAAGTGACATAACCGGTGTTGCGGCTTAACACCGGTATCACCGTCAACACCGTCTATCGCGGCAAGCCTAGTTTATAATATTACAAAAGACTTTTATTTCAAATAAACTTTCTATTCATTAAAGAATCCTGAATAAAAACGTATCATGGTTTCCACAAAAATATTAAGCAGCACAACTGTATCCAAGCTTGATCATAAGAAATGTTTCTCAAGCGGCAAATCAGCATATTAGAATGATTTCTGAAGGATCATGTGACACTGAAGACATCACATAAATAAATGATATTTTAAAACAAATTACAATAGAAAACAGCTATTTCAAATTGTAATAATATTTCACAATATTACAGCCTTTACTGTACTTTTGATCAAATAAATGCAGCCTGGGTGAACATAAGTGACTACTTTTAAAAATCTTACCGTCCCCAAACTTTTATATACTATACAATAATAGCTCAAAATTCCCCAAAATAATACACAAAATCAATTGACAGACGCACCTCTCGGATCTTGCACAGTAACTCTGGAACGCCACCCAGCGCAGTGGAGGCTTTACGGTAATCTCGTCGCTGGAGCACCAGCTGCACCATCTCTGGATCTCCTGTGCTGACTGCTTCCTGCAGCACTGTGCAGACAACAACACACATATACATCTGCTTTAACTGGACCTTTAGGTATTTATCTTTATCTAAGAATATGGGCTTGTAATGGAAAGGTAAACATACTAGCTTCTATTCTATAGTGCACTGTAAATCACATAAAAAGACATCTGCTAAATGACCAGTAAGTGTCTTGGAGGAGGTGATCATTAGAGCATACATAATACTGGATCCCGGAAAAGCCGGACCAGAGGTGGCTGGGAAAACTACTGATGTGCAAGAGTCGTTATAATTCTAATGGTATTCTTGTGGGGGTCAATGCAATTTACTTCAAAGATTGCCATGACGATACTGCAAAACTATCTGATGTCTTATAAGACCTACTAAGTTGACTAATGTGCAATTCATAAGCTCTATTCTCACCTGTCCAATTTTTGTCGTTCTCTTTGGAAACATCTGCGCCGTGTCTGAGCAGCACTCTCACTGACTCCAAGTGTCCTAGTGAGACGGCCAGGTGCAGAGGCGTCCGGCCCCTGGGATCCACCTCTTCAATGTTACTCTGAAAGGAGTGTAAACACATACAACTCATATCTTAGTGAGGAAATTGAGAAGTGCCAAAAATCATGAGCATTGCTCTTAAAAAAATGAAAATGGAAATATGGAATGCAACTGTCATTAATCAAAACACTGGATGCTCTTCCTGTGAATTGGTCATGATGCCTGTCATATATAGCAGCAGTATTCAATCATTCAGATGGCATGGACATTCAAATAAGATCATCCTAGGGTGAAAGACTCAATCCTAAAACTTAAAAGGTAGCTATATATTTACATGAATAAAGACACAATTTACTGTGAAAACTGATGCAATTGTTAAATAAATGTTACAAATGTGTGTGAAATATCTAGTTTCTATTACGTTTTTTTTTCTACTTGCTGCTAGATGTATTATTTATCTATTTATTTGAATTAACATTTATTTCTTTAGCTTACTCTTAGTTTTTACTATCTTATAGTTAAACTATACTATCTTATTTTTACACGTTTTCCCCCAACAAAGCTGTGATCTACAGCCTGGTGCAGCAAAATGAAGCTTTATTGATGTTAGGATGAGCTCACCAGCTCTCCAGTGCAATGACATACAGCAGTGCTGTGGTTAACAAGTGGATGGCAAGCTGATGAAGCATTTTGCAATAAGATCAAATAATATACCAATTCCAATTTCTTTAGATTATTAAATACGTCAAGCATGTCATGAAATCCACTGGAGGCAGACATCTCACAGCAGTCAAATGATTCTAACACCAGATGCACCACCACCAGTCTACATACATCAGCATTTACGGATTCCCCCCCACCACACACACACACACACACACACACACACACACACACACCGTCTGCATCTCTTTTTCCAGCTTCCTGTAGTCATTCTCCCACACCAGGGCATGCAGTGGAAACCTGAGGCTGAAATCCTCGACGCTGGCAGCGGTGGCCGATAACATTCTGCCTCGATCAAACTCTCCGTGTCTCCCCCTCCAAAATCAAGAGCCAGCCTGCGAGCTAGCTACTGTCATGAACCATCAAAGCTCTTCATGCGTTTAATTAATTGTTAATAATTATACAGTGACTCTGACTACTAAACAGGTGGATTTTAGTAAAGGAGACGCCGAAAACGCAACCAACTTTTTTCAAAATAAACTTTTGAAAAACAAGGAAGTGGCAGGTCGAAACTATTTGGGTGGGGGTGTATCCAGTCATTTGACAAATCTTTCCTCCAAACCCTATTGCATTTAGTTGTATTTATAAATAATGTTCTCAATATAAAATGATCGACAAGAGCCTAATTAGCTATATATGACAAATTAAAAAAAAAACGAATGGAAAAATAATTATTTTTTCTTATTGAAATGGGCGAGCCCAACGCCAGACTAAACCATTTCATAAAAAGGAGGGGCGGTCGTGCTATTAAATATGGCTAAATTGCGTAAAATCAAAGAGTGAATTTTGCGTGTTCGTAAAGAGAAGTTATTATTTTTTATCTAGGCATGAAACGAAAATGTTTTCAAACGAAACATCAGTAAATGCTCGTAATAAATAATTCGCTCGCCTGTGGGTAGGCGCGACGCCTCTGTGTTTTAAATGATCTTCAGCTCATCAGGAGCGGCTGGTGATGAATCACTTCTGCGCATGCGCGGAAACGAATGCAGCATGTTATGAAGATCGCGTCCTACATGCCTTCAATTTCATTTCCGACTCTCTGGTTAATTCCTGGGTTTCTAATTACAATCAGCTTGTAACACTCCAAAGAGAAAGGAAAACTTGAAATCGCATCATATGACCCCTTTAATGTTTTGTCCTGTGTTTTGTTTATGTTTCTCCTCAGTCCCCTTATTGATTCCCCTTGATTAGTTACGCCTCAGTCACCAGCTGGCCTGGGCTGCCCCGGTGTGTCAGTATCATTGGCCAGTTGTTGTTAGAGTGAATATATTTTTAGTCATTCAGCACTTGGTTTTATTTTAGCCACTGCAGCACTTGATGGGGAAGAGAGCAGCACTTGGCTTGAAGAGAAAGAAAAGGAGAGGGAGGGAGAATGATGATTGTGCCAGCTGCTTGATTCTGGCCCTTGGCCTCTTTGCAGCTGTTGTTTGATACTTCCTGTGCTTGAAGGGAAGTGACTTTTGCTTCTAGGCTGCTCTCTGCTTATCAGTGGATCAGTTTTTAATTTAGATAGCTCATGTTTCTGTCAGACTGATGCAACAGTGGTATCATATGTCCCTCACGCAGGCTGTGAAACCCAAATTGGTCATTAACTTCTTAAGTGTGGCATCTTCAATAGCCTGCCCACCTGATGCAGTAAAATGATGCGTTTTAGTCTAGATTTATCCCTCTAGCTTTCCTCAGTTAAGTTAGGGATTAGGGATCGTATTTGCAGTCCTCTGAGGTCAAAATAGACTGAAGAAAATAAACGTAACCTTTTTTAAAGCAAATGAATGTATTTTTTCTCAGTAACATTTATGTTAATATTTAGGATTTTGAGGGGATTTCGTGGTATATTCACCTCTCAATTATTCACCATGATTATTTAAATCTAAAATAATAAAAATAATTGAATTATTTTTCTAATAGCCTAATACATTGTCGGAAGAAAGGGGCGGGGTCAGCAGAGCTCATTAACATTTAAAGGAAAATGTTACAAAAACGGCTTGATCTGAAAAGAGCTGTTTTCGACAGGGTAAAAAAGGTGTTTTTTACACTACCATTGAGAAATTTTAACCAAACTACGTTACAGACTTTTCATTAAGACCCTAAAGAATCATATCAACTTGTGTGAAATGGGCATCCTATGACCCCTTTAAGTTAGAAACAGAGCAGTAGAGTATTAGATTTAAAATCTAATGCATAGAAGGCAGATTGGTGCCATCTGGTGTGAGAAATAAATAGTTGTATTTAAATTTATGTATTTATTTATACCTTTGTTATGTATTTCCTAGTTGCTAAGAGTATTTTCAGACATAATTACTTACTTTTATTGGGTTTTGCATTTGGATGTTCAGACATGATCAATAACTACTTTATTATGGCTGATTTGTAGATTGTACCCCCCAAAAACCTTTTTTTTTTTTGTATTTCGCATTAATTTCCTATGCCAGTTATTTTTTTATCACAAAGCTCACAGGTGTGACTATTTTTTAATACCATTTAGCCTTTTCTAAAAAATATACAGATTTTGTGTTTATATAGCAAATGCAACAAAAATCACTGAGTTTTGCACCATTTCAAATAAAAAAAATGTAAAAATTCATAACTTTTTTTTTTTTTGCCTTCATTTTTAGGCATCCCAATAAGAATATAAAAACTTAAATTAACATTTCATTAGAAAAAGCATTTGCCTGTAATCAGTGTGAAAATAAAATCCTCAAAACTCTCTGTTCTTGGGCAATTCTGACACACTAGAGGGCTGACTCGTGTTGTTTCTGAAGGAAGTGAAATCACACGTTTGCCAGAATCTTGGGGGGGTGTTGGTACGATGCAGAAAATATAAACACAACACGTCTTGGGTTGCTCAGACACATTAGTCATAGGACCAGTGTGGTTGGCCCTGCTTTCACTAATTTCGCATCATGACTCAATGAGGGAGTGAGACTATGACATATTCTATTAAAAACTGGCTTGGTATGGGACGCCCATGAAGGACGAGTGCCAGTGACAAATGTATGAGCAGTGATTCTGTCTCTGGGTCGTTGAGTTTGTCTAGTGTAGTAGTGGGGGATCTCTGAGCAATCAAGGGTTTGGGCCAACTGGCGGGTCGTGACCTAAAAATGGGTTGCAGCTTGCAACTAACCATATAATGTGCTTAGTATAGCAAAGTGATGAAAAAATGTAAGTGATAATACCGCTGCAATATTTAGCCCCGTGTTTGTTACATGTGTTAGGCTGGCAAATCACTCTTCTGCTGTTGTTTATGCATTTACAAATACTATAAAAATCCTTTACAGCCATTCAGCCAATCCATTTTATTTTATGCTAAATTTGTTGAAGATATGCAGTTCATGGTAATTTCATAAAAAAAATTGAATACTGATTAGATTAGATTTTTTTTTGTTACTGTATTGGGTTGCAACTTGATGTAAAATCTGACGTTAAACCAGTTTTACACAGAATTACACTGCAGTAGATGACCCTCTCGAATAATCTCGAGCAAGTAAAGCTTGTACCCTGGAAGTAAAGCTCAGCTGCTTAGCATTTGTTGTGGTTTGAGGCATGTATATGTAAGAGGAAGTTAGTGTGTGTACAGCCGTACATAAAAGGATGACATTCAACCCTTGCTTCTGTGACCTTATAAGGAAGAACTCAGCACCGCATTTTGTTTTCGTCATATGTGACCCTGGAACACAAAACCAGTCTTACGTCGCTGGGGTATATTTGTAGCAATAGCCAAAAAATACATTGTATGGGTCAAAATTATTGATTTTTCTTTTATGCCAAAAATCATTAGGATATTAAGTAAAGATCATGTTCCATGAATATATTTTGTACATTTCCTACTGTAAATATATTAAAACTTAATTTTTGATTAGTAATATGCATTGCTAAGAACTTCATTTGGACAACTTTAAAGGCGATTTTCTCAATATTTAGATTTTTTTGCACCCTCAGATTCCAGATTTTCAAATAGTTGTATCTTGGCCAAATATTGTCCTAACAAACCATACATCAATGGAAAGCTTATTTATTCAGCTTTCATATGATGTATAAAACGTAATTTATAAAAATTGACCCTTATGACTGGTTTTGTGGTCCAGGGTCACATATCGGAGTTACTTTTTCTATGTTTTACTATTTAAAACATAACAGATGTGTTTCCTTGGCAACTAGCTGAAGTAAAATAAGTTTTTAATATTTTATTTCAGTTTTTAAATTTTTAATATCTTATTTCATTTCATTGATGGTTTATTTTATTTCAGGTAACAATGTTTTTTAAATGTTTTTAGTTAACTATAATAACCTTGATCAAAACATGCTTTCTAGTTTCACATTTGTGATGATTCATTTGTGCATGTTAACTTTATTAAAAATGTAAGTTCAAAATATAAGCAATTCCATTTACATTTACATTTAATCATTTAGCAGGCGCTTTTATCCAAAGCGACTTACAAATGAGAACAATAGAAGCAATCAGACCAACGAGAGAACAACAGTATACAAGTGCCATGACAAGTCTCGGTTAGTCTAGCACAGTACACGTAGCTAGGTTTTTTTTTTTTTTTGTTTGTTTTTTTTTAGTTAAATAATAGAATAGAATAGAATAGGTAAGTGCTAGTATTAGTTGGTCAGGTGCTGGCGAAAAAGATGTCTTTAGATGTTTTTTGAAAATGGCTAAAGACTCAGCTGTTCGAATTCCAGAAGTATAAATCTATCCCATTTCATGTTGATTTGATTGTGCACTGTTTGAATTAGGTTTTGCATTAGACAAGTGCATTTTAGTTCGTTTTCTTCGGTGCATTCTTGTAACAAGCATCTTCCTTGCATCAGCCTTTTAAAAGTATTGTGTTTCTGTTTTCATTCACATGCACCAGCCAAAAAGCTCCATTAGTGTTATTGTGTATCGATCAGTGATCAACACGCTGCTGAGACACGCTGTTGTTTACGTCCTGTTAATCTGTTGATTTTCTTGGGATCCCTTAGATCCTCGCTGGGCGTCTGTGAACAGAGGAGTTCTGATATGTGATGAGTGCTGCGGTGTTCACCGCAGTCTGGGTCGCCACAACTCACAAGTGCGGCATTTGTCAAACACAGCCTGGCCGCCCACCCAGCTACAGGTGAGCTGAACTCTCAGACAAGTATACACCATAGGAACCTTTTATTATGTCACCCTGCTTCATCCGAGAGTAGGGGTTACTGCGCTCTTGTACTCGTACTCGTTAAAATGCCCCGATACCAAACGCCAATACCACACAGCATGTGAACAGTGCCGTTGTTCTGACGATTTGTGCTAACCGCTCAGATTGTGCTACCTCCCATTAAAAAGAAGTGAAAAATGCTACCTATCAGACTGTGCTACCAGCATCTTATTCATGTGGTTTGAGGCTTTTTTAAATGTCCATACCTAAACCTACCCGTCCATATCTACCCTTACCCTAAACTTACCCTTAAAACAATGCAAATATATTTTTGGTAGCACAATCTGATAGGTAGCATGTTTCGTCGGTACACCGTATCCAGACTAAGAAACACCAACAACAGAGAGCAGAATGGAGTTATTAGATATTAAGGATGAAGTACATGAATGTAATTAATATAATGTTAAACATTCAATATTCACGCCTGTATAGCTGATGTGCACGAGCTGATAAGCAAAGCACGAGTGGATTGAGCGCGCGGTTGCACAGATGCACAAGCTCGTCGAGTGAATATCTCTTTCTCGTTGACATCACTGGAAAGTTTGTAGTTTGGTCGAATATGTCAAAAACAAGTAAGTAAAACAATATGCTACTTGACGCATATAAGTTGCATGATCGTATTTGGTTAAAAACGAAATCGTAAATATAAAACAAACAAAAATTATAGGGGCATTCACTATAAACAACTTAAAGGTCAGGCATAAACAACTTATTTAAAGTGAAAGTGAAACTAGCAGCCTGTGTGAAATGCGCTAGGCTATACGCGTCTCTCATTCTGCACCAATACAGATGTATACGCGCGTTGCATGTTTTGCTTGTTGACGTTAATTGCATTATATGAATCGCTTTGGAATTTAAGTCGCAGCACATTTCAGATGATAAAAAACACTGATCTATGTATATATATTATAGATCAGTTTAAAAAAACGCAACTTAAGTTTCAGAAAAGATGTTCATCACTGTTATAAGGTTATTAGGCTATAGGATAACGAGTGGTTGCTTACATTATTACAGGAAAGCAGC
>NW_015548231.1:338146-338915 GCF_001515605.1 Sinocyclocheilus anshuiensis | reverse complement strand
GTGCTGAACCGCTGCAATGGAGCAGCTCTAATGTGCTATTAAATTAAAGATGAAATACCATAGAGCAAAAAATGAACAGTGTAACTGAAATACATTTTAATGGGCATAATTAAGTGAGAATATAACCGAAGGAAATATCTATTTGCTAAATGAAATTAGCCAACTAACATGCATATTCTTTTGGTTTCTGTACCCAGTATTTTTTGTTTAAATTCCATATGCAATGAAAATACAGCTATCGGTACTCGGTATCGGCAAGTACCAAAAAAATAAAAGTATCGGTATCGGCCAGTTCTGGAAAAAGTGGTATCGGTGCATCCCTAATAGTAATCATCTTTAGTCTCAGGCACAGTTGAAAGTAGTGGTTGACCGATATGTTTTTTTTATGGCTGATGGTGATATGTACAGTATTGTTGGTAGATTTTGAACCTTACTCAATCTCTAACTTTGGTCCACTTATATATACTGTATAACTAACTTGTCCAATACATTGTGTAAAACTAGTTGAATACTTGTTTGCTGCTGGAAACAAGGGTTCCAGCTCTAGATAGGTGGTTAAAATTAAGTATACAGATCAGAAGGTAATTATATTCCACTCTTGATTTAATCAAATGATAATTAAAATTATAAATTGATTATCCATTTTATTATTGAAAAGTGTCCGCCAAGTACTGTATGTGCCAAAATGTAAAATAAAATAAAATAAATTTCATTATCAAATTATTCAAAACTTTCTATATTACTGTACAACCTGTTTGCACATTCTCCT
>NW_015548231.1:337666-337967 GCF_001515605.1 Sinocyclocheilus anshuiensis | reverse complement strand
TTTTATCTTACTTTTTCCATACCTATATTTATATATAATTTTCTTGTGTTTGTATTCTTTAATAATTGCACTGTCCATGGAGCGGACCTGACTTACATTTCACTGCTGGTCATATATTCTCTATATAACCATGCATGTGACACATAAAAAATCTTGAATCTTGAATATTAAAATAAAATAGGCTAATGTGACAGAAATAGAGAGAACTGCAGATAGAATGAAACTGCAAAGACATGTAACCAGTAGGGTTGTGACGGTATGGAACTTTTCCCACCGGTTAATCGATGTGTGACAACACCGG
>NW_015548231.1:336781-337604 GCF_001515605.1 Sinocyclocheilus anshuiensis | reverse complement strand
CGTTTTACTTTCACTTTCAAATTAGCGGCAATTCTGCATTGATTCATTTCAAGCAACAACAATGTCAAACTCATAGAACTTTTATTAACAAAAGGAATAAAAATACACCATATATGCCTTATAAAATAACAAATTACTTAGGCTACACAAAGTTTAAATAGGTATATAAAACTGAAAATCAGCAAACAAATAAGAAACATAGAACGTTTTATTAGCAAAACGAATAAGAAAGCAAGTGTCTGTCCTCTAACTGAACTAGGCTAAATTATTTTTGTTACTATAAATAAATCAAAACAACGGTGGGGGGCGGTGCCGCGGTAGGCAAATGATGTAACCGGTGTTGCGGCTTAACACTGGTATAACCGAAAACACCATCTATCGCAGCAAGCCTAGTAACCAGAAAAAAAAAATCTGTCATAATTTGCTAACTTCGCTCATGTCCAAACCTATAATACTTGGTCAGGTTTAATTCAGGTTTTTAATCACATATATATGTGTGTCAGCCATTGTTTAGATGTAAATAAAAGCCTAAAGTAAATATGTTTATCATATAAAGCGATGCACAAGGCTTCTGTTTACAATGACTTTGTAAATTGTGGTTACCAGTGGATTGTAGCATGAAACCGGTTTCAGTTTTTACCCAGTTAAGTTCACGTTTAGTTTAAGCAAACTGAGTTTTTGGGCTAAAGAAGATGGGTTGGTTTTGAGCGGGTTTCGTCACCATGGTAACTTACGCTACTGAACTTTAAAGCGGTCATATGATGTTGCTAAAAATAACATTATTTTGTGTATTTGGTGTAATGAAATGTGTTTATGCGGTTTA
>NW_015548231.1:305116-335494 GCF_001515605.1 Sinocyclocheilus anshuiensis | reverse complement strand
AAGCAAGGTGTGCTCTGATTGGCCAGCTATCCAGTGCGTTGTGATTGGCCGAATACCTCTAGTGTGTGACGGAAATGTTACGCCCCTCACCATACTGTGATGCCGTGTCCAGCCGGAGTGACGATTCAAAAACATTAAAACCCATTATAAACATCCAGTGGGGACATAATTACGGATTATAATGACTTATGCTGTCTTTTTACGCGTTGCATCGCGCCGGCATGAACATTAAACCATGTCTGCATTTGTGATCGGAGAAATGACAAACAATCTTCTTTATGCACCAAGAGCTTGTAACACTCCAAAGAGAAATGAAAAATTGAAATCGCATCATATGACCCCTTTAAATAGATGGAAATAAACCTCTTTTAGGTGTTATTAAAAATATCTCAATTTGTGTTCCAAAGATTAATCAAAGTCTCATGGGTTTAAATTGAAACAACATGAGAGGGAGTAAATGATGACAGAATTTTCATTTTTGGGTGAAAAATCCATTTAATGCTATGATATTAACAGAATTCAATTTTATTAAGCTTTTACATTCTCTTGAAATTTACCATTTCTTTTTTTTTTATTAATATGTATGCAAATTGATTTGATTAATTCATTTAAAAATGAGTAAAAACATCCATACAAAGCGATTTAATAGCCATTATTTTGTCTGCCTCTTATTTTAATTAGAACATGAAAAACAGTCACAATATTGTGTACTTGTATAGCCTGCAGCATTGTCTGTCTCAAGTTTCTGTTCTGTGACTTATTAAATGACTTAATCCAGTAATGTCTCATCTTCATGTGTCCTTGTGTAGTACATTTTTCCACATTCTTATTTACACATCTGGGTTTTTTAATCCATCAATGGAGTCTTTTGAATGGTTATAAGAAAATGGTTTATTGGTGTGCGACCTCACTGGAGGGCCTTCCAACAGCGAGTGTGACTCACAAAGCGTATTTAAAGGAGCATGTTGTCATAATGAATTTTTGTCTTGTGATGTATGCCCTCAATTTCTTTCTCATTCACAGATGGTTCAGACACTATACAACAATGGTGCTAATGCAATATGGGAGCACACTCTGCTGGACCCGTCATCCATCACGAGCGGCAAACGCAAACCCAATCCTCAGGATAAAGTCCAGTGAGTAATAAAAAACATCATAGGAAGGCGTTTATTTGGTATGCACTTCCATTCAAAACTTTGGGTCAGCAAAATACATATTTTTGAAATAAATCAATACTTTTATTCAGAAATGATGCATCAAATTGATCAAAAGTGACAGTGAAGTCATTTTTAATGTTACAAACGATTTCTGTTTCAAATAAATGCTGCTCTTTAATAATCTTAAAATTAACCTGGAAAAAATTGCACAAAAATATTAAGAAGCACAAATGTTTTAAACGTTGTTAATAATAAGAAATGTTTCTTGAGCAGAAAATCAGCATAATAGAATGATTTCTGAAGGATCATGTGACACTGAAGCCTGGAGTAATGATGCTGAAAATTCAGCGTTTCCTTCACATGAATAAATTTAATATTTCATAATGTTACGGTTTTCACTGTATTTTTAATTGAATTAATGGTGAGCATAAGAGAGTCTTTTCACAACCATTAAAAATTAACAACCCCAAACTTTTGAACGGTCATGTATACAAAAAGGGTCTGAAATACGCCAACTCCCCCAACTGTTAACTGGCTCTAATAACTCCATTATTTCTCTCACCCAAAAAGCCCTAACAAAACAGAGTTTGTAAAATCAAAGTATCAAATGCTGGCTTTCGTCCATCGTTTACCCTGTCGAGATGACGACACTACAGCAGCCGCTGATCTAAGCAAGGTAAGGAAAGAGCTACCTGTTTTTATAGTGTGAAAGTGAAGTGACGTGTGGCCAAGTATGGTGTCCCATACTCGGAATTTGTGCTCTGCATTTAACCCATCCAAGTGCACGCACACTTGGTGCACAGTAGTGAACACACACACACCTGGTGCAGTGGGCAGCCAATGCT
The DNA here is from genome assembly GCF_001515605.1 of Sinocyclocheilus anshuiensis. Classification (NCBI taxonomy): domain Eukaryota; kingdom Metazoa; phylum Chordata; class Actinopteri; order Cypriniformes; family Cyprinidae; genus Sinocyclocheilus; species Sinocyclocheilus anshuiensis. Next base: position 333,492 of record NW_015548231.1, on the reverse strand, counting down.
GCGGCACCCGGGGAGTAGTTGGGGGTTCGGTGCCTCGTTCAGTCGTGGTTTCTCACCTCGCAGTGGTTATTCACTCCCCCCACCTACAATTCCTGCCGGACATGAGACTCGAACCCACGACCTTTGGGTTACAAGTCAGACTCTCTATTGCTTAGGCCACGACTATGAACATGCCCCACATTTATAGTTGATATTTCTGTTATTCAGTTCTTTCAAATACTTGATGCATTCATTATGGTAAATTTTTTCAGACTTGACATGCATTATTGTTCCTCTAGCACATCTAATACTCATCTGATGCAGCTGTCTTCTATCAGACTTGTTGAAATGTCTCTATTGATGTACATTGTATTTGATTCTTTAGCAACTTCACTCCAGCGTCAGAACCGGCAATCTTGAGACTTGTTTGCGGTTACTGTCGCTTGGGGCTCAAGCCAACTACTTCCACCCGGTAAAAACCTCTGATCTCACCTTAATGTTATTATATTCCGTTACATTAAAAATGCTTTCCTCATTTGTAATGGTTCTGCACTCCTTTGAACAGGAGAAAGGGAACACCCCGCTGCACATCGCAGCTAAAGCAGGCCAAGTGTGCCAGGCTGAGCTTCTCTGTGTTTATGGGGCAGACCCTGGTGCTCCTGACTCCAGCGGCAAAACGCCCATCCACTATGCAAGGTAATCAATAGCTAATGCATTAATGGTCAAAAGCCACTCGGCATTGAAATCTGCATTTATTGATTACTTCCTATATTGTCAATGTGGTGATTAAAAAGAATACTTGTCATAGATTTGTCACGTGGCCTTCACCGACAAATATCCATATTAAAGGGATAGTCCACCCAAAAATACAAATTCTGTCATTACTTACTCACCTTCATGTCGTTCCAAACCTGTATGGCTTTCTTTCTTCTGTGGAACACAAAGAAGATATTTTGAAGAGTATTGTGTTTTTTGGACAAAAAAAATACAATAGGAGCCGAAACTGTTTGGTTATCAACATTCTTACATTTTTTTTTTATGCCATAAAAAAAAATTATACTGGTTTGGAAAGACATGAGGGTAAGTAAATGATGACAGAATTTTCATTTTCAAGTGAACTATTGCTTTAAGTCCATGGCAGTGTTATTTTAGTATTATTTATATACTAGAATAAAATTGATCAGTATGTGAAATTATTTTTATATTTTCAGCTTTATTTCAAAAATATAGTTCTGCTAATTTTGTTAGTTTATTTTTAGTACTTCAACTGAAACTTGCCAAGGAAATATTTATAATTCTATATAAAATTATCAAATACGTATATTTTACTTTGTTTCAGCATTATTTCAATTACCAAAAAATTACCATTTTAATAGTTTAGTTTTAGTTAACAACAACAACACTGTTCCACAGATCTATATGGTGTCCTGTTTGTCATTTGTGACCCTGGACCACAAAACCAGTCATAAGGTTATATTTTTTGAAATGTAGATTTTTACATCACCTGAAATCTGAATAAATAAGCTTTCCATTGATGTATGGTTTGTTAGGATGGGACAATATTTGACCGAGATACAACTATTTGAAAATCTGGAATCTGAGGGTGCAAAAAAAATCTAAATATTGAGAAAATCGCCTTTAAATTTGTCCAAATGGCGTTCTTAGCAATGCATATTACTAATCAAAAATGAAGTTTTGATATATTTACAATTGGAAATTTACAAAATATCTTCATAGAACATGATCTTTACTTAATATCCTAAAGATTTTTTGCATTAAAGAAAAATTGAACATTTTGACCCATACAATGTATTGTTGCCTATTGTTACAAATATACTTGTGCTACTTATGACTGGTTTTGTGCTCCAGGGTCACATTTTATGATTCAGAAGGCCTGCTGTGCGCCCTATTAATGGTACACATTTCATTAAGGCTGTGAGAAGGACCGCGAGCACTGAGGGCAGCATTTGGCACAGTACCCTAAAAACAAAAATAAAAACCCATGTGTCATAACATCATTGTGTTGTTTGTAATCAGGCAAGCTGGCCATCAGGACCTGGCAGACAGACTGGTGGAAGTACAGTATGAGCTCACAGACAGGCTGGCCTTCTATCTCTGTGGGCGGAAGCCTGGTGAGTCCGAGCGCAGAGCGATGGTGTGCTATCATGATGAGAAACATTTTGATATCCAGCTGTAGATGCTGATGAAGCCAGTTTATAGCACACTCTTACTTTAGTGGGTTATGGCCTTCAGAGCGCCAGATGGCTCAGTAAAATAGCGCAGTGAGTTTATTGCTTTAGTGTGCATCTTTATCAGTGGATTGTCAATTGAAAATGTTAAACCATGTCAGTATGTCAATAATGTCAATACATTCTGATTTTCAGACCACAAGAATGGACAGCATTTCATTATACCGCAGATGGCGGATAGGTAGTAACAATCTAATGCATTCTGATGTTTTCCTGTGTGATCTGGTGCCATTTTTATAGAAGTTTCTTCTATAGGAGTATTTTGGGATGTGCTTAGTCTTGTTTTGCTTATTGAATTAGTGCCAAGGCATCAAATATAGTTCTGTCTATTACAGATAAAAGTCTGTCTAATTGTCAGATAGAACTATTAAAGGATAAAGGTATACAATAAAGAATTATATCGATTGCTTTATATTATTAGTAATAGAAAGGCAAACATTATAATAATTGATTTACTTTATTTATTGTGATGGATGACGGCTTTATATCGGCCACCCTGCTCTCTAAGATATCGGCATCGGCTGTCAGAAAACAATATCGGCCGACCACTATATTGAATAATACTGATCGCATCCCAGAATACTTCCCAGGTGGAGATATTGATCCAAACAGGTTTTTAAGATTCACATAATTGAACATTAATATCTTGCTATTTCTTTTTTTGCTGTCTTTGATGAAAAAGAAATGTGTAAGTATTTTACATGGAGAATGGCAATTGAAAATTAAATTTCACGTTTATTTTTGGCCATTACAGTCTTTTATAATAATGCTATTTAATAGTCAAAGAAAACTAATATTATTCACCATTTTATTCCCTTTTATAGCAGTCTGGAGTTAACGGAGTTTGCAAAAGCTGCAAAAAGAAAACTGCAGTCTGTGAGTCCTCTTTATATTTATTTTATTTTACTTTTACTTTAAGTAATACATCAGGCCCTCCAAATAATTTTTTTTTACATCTTGTTTGGTAGCAAAATAATAAACTCATGCTTTATTGTGTTAAGTTGATATGTTAAGCGGAATATTGAATTAAATTGTCTTTTCTAAAATGTGGTCACATAGCAATGACTGTGTTTCAGGTTTATCTGTTGAAATGTTGTCACCCTAATTGAAAACAATCTATTACAATCTACAAAATTAATACAATCTGCAACCAAAATTCAAAACCATATCCTTATTTAGTACCAGATAAATGCTACTGTGATTGCAGAGATAAACAATGCCATTTGTTAAATGCATCTGAAGATTATTACTTTAAACAGCTATATTTTGCTAGTAGATTCTAGTGTAGGTATACTTTGAAAAAACAAAACAAACAAACTTGGCTTTAACTACTGTAGCTTGTTACTTGGAAAGCTAACACTGCTAAGCACAGAGGAAACCGTCGGGCTTCTCTGAAGCAGATGGCCTTTAAGTGTCGCAACAGCCCCAAAACCGTTATCTGCCAGTCATTAATACAAAAGACTGCATCTTATTTGCTCCAGACATGCCTTTATACAGTTTTACAACCATTGAGGGCACAGATGACTGATGCAACTCTGCCAATATCGTTGCAGCTCAGTGATCATTTGTTTGAGGAACTGGCGATGGATGTGTACGATGAAGTGGATCGAAGAGAGACAGATGCAGGTGAGATGATCTGCATTTGATAAACACAATGGAAAGAACTGACTCAGGAAATGTACGTTATACGAGTGCAAACTTTGATGAGCACTTTCTTTGTATCTGGTGCAGTTTGGCTGGCCACTCAGAACCACAGCACCTTGGTAACGGAGACAACAGTTGTACCTTTCCTTCCTGTAAACCCAGAGTACTCATCAACACGAAACCAGGCAAGTTCTGAACAGAAAGTTGCTATGCTTTCACTAAAGTCTTTTTACCAGGAAATAAAGATATTGCACTTTGACATGTGACAGTTTATAACACCTTTTATGCAGTGTTTGCAGCTAGAAGTGCAACAAGCAGAAATGTGCCAGACGAACGTGGAAACAGATGTCACAAAATTAATAAAAAAGGAAATGGCATCAAAACTGTTATGCACTGAAGCTTAGAACCAAACTACAAATGATATATTTGCATATAATGTATTATTTAATTTTTTTTGAGAAGTTGTGTCTTTTAACACACTGACATCTAACTAGGAAAGCTGTGATTTTGTAATAAACTGTCCACTTTCAACAATAAAATTAAAGAACATTACTATAAATGTACTTTAGTAGTTTCTACATGCAGGTGGGCATCTTTGTCCATTGCTATTTTAAGGCATATTCAAGAAATAGTTCTCCCAAAAATGAACAATTGCTGAAAATGTCAGAGATTTGGAGAAATTTAGCTTTGCATTACTTGTTCACCAATGGATCCTATGCAGTGTATGGGTGCCGTCAGAATGAGAGTCCAAACAGCTGATAAAAACATCAAATACTCCACAAGTAATCCACTCCAGTCCATCAATTAACGACTTGTGAAGTGAAAAGTTGCGTTTTTGCTTGCTATCATTAAAGGGGTCATTACGTTTCTTATTTTACAAAGAGTTTAAAGGGGTCATATGACATTTCTAAAAAAGAACAATATTTTGTATTTGTTGTAATGAAATGTTTATGCGGTTTAAGGTTCAAAAAACATTATTTTCCACATACTGTATATTATTGTTTCTACTCTATGCTCTGCCTTTCTGAAACGCGTTGATTTTTACAAAGCTCATCGGTCTGAAAATGTCTGCATTTGTGATCGGAGAAATGACAAACAATAAGCGCTACTCTACACTGCTCAAAACTCGCATTTGAATCATCAGTGGTAAATCCTTTAAATCTGAATATTTGGTTTGAACTGTTCTGGAACAGTGTTGTAAATACAACTTAACCACTGATTTCTAGTTGTGTCCTCTTTTGGAAGACCAAACAAAGTAGTTTCGCTTTCACAACGAAACACACAGCTTCTTCACAACATGGCGGCGGCAACAACAATACTACAGCAAGAATAAAAGTTACGCCGCCTTTCTTTGCGTAAACATTTGGGCGGTGTTATGCAAATGTTCCCACACAGTGACGTAGACGTGGGGGCATGTTTAAACGAGGTGTTTTAGGAGGGCGTGGACGAGTCTTAACTTTTAAATGGAATATCTCTTTGGGTTTGAGACTTTAGTCTTTGCAACTTTAGAGATCTTATTTATTCACGAACAGCTTGTAACACTCCAAAGAGAAAGGACAACTTGATATCGCATCATATGACCCCTTTAAGATCTGGACATTTCAGAATGGTTGAAAAGAATCATTTATATGTTAAACTGGAGAGTTAGTTTTGAGTTCTGAAACTTGCAGTATGTTTTTATTGCTTCTTATATGTGTAAATATCAAGAATGTTTCGATTAAACTGGACTGGAGTCGTTTACCTGTTGGATTACTGTAATGTTTGATGGCACCCATTCACTGGTTACCAAGTGATGTAAAGACCAACTAGCTGTTCAGATAATTAATATACAATAAAATCATCACCGAATTTATTTTACAGGGAAGACAAAAGCTGGCAAGGTTTAACGCTCATGAATTTGCCACACTTGTGATTGATATTCTAAGTGATGCAAAGCGACGCCAGCAGGGGAGTTCAGTCTCAAGTCCTAAAGGTACAGCCTGCATTCATTAGTCTTTGATTTCTTTTAAAGTCCTTGTTGATGTTTCATGATTGTTGTGTCTATGACTTCATAGACAATGTTGACGTATTCTTCAAAAGCGTGGGTAGTCGTCATGGAAGTGAAAGCCAGGAAATGGACCAGCCAGACTATGACAGTGTGGCGTCCGATGAGGACACGGACACTGATTTACGAGTGAGCAAAGCAGACAGAGCTAAGGTAGACCTGTAAAGCACGAGGAACTTTGTCATGTGCCATTCTTGCCATCACAGCGTCGATACGCACATGTCGGCTCTCTACTTCTTTTCTCCTCAGAGTCTGGACTCTGATCTGTCCGATGGACCGATTTCTGTGCAGGAGTTTCTGGAGGTGAAAAATGCGCTTTCAGCCTCCGAAGCCAAAATTCAGGAACTGATGAAGACCAACAGTAATCTGAGTGAGGAGCTGAGATTGATGCAGAAAAAGGTACCAGAGATTCAGCCGTGAGCGCTGAAGGCCCTGGTCAAAGCAGCATTTCTGCTCCTAAACCGATCAAGACTGTCTAACCCCTACACCTGCACCTCTTCTCGCACGCGAGGGTGCAAAATTGACAAGGATTATGATTCTTAAAATCCTCTGGAATGCTGATGTCAAAATAATAATGAAGTAACCACTGTAAGTGTTCAGATAACCAGCATGACCTTGGCCTCTAAACCATTGGAAAAGACGTACAGTTTTAGAGACGTGAAACCGAAACATACTGACGGTTTGGCATTCGAATGCAGATGATTAGTTGGCATGCTAACCTCCCTAACCACAAACCTTATTTAGAAGTTGGCTCTTGCATCAGCATGACTCATTTTAATTGGCTGTGTTCTCTATGTATGCGCATAATACATGGGTTTCCAGAATACAAATCAGAATACAATACAAATGATTATGAATTGAATTTTGAGCCTTTACTGTCATTTCGGTGTGAAAATATAATTTACTACAGTACTCTTTCACATTGACAAATCCAAGATGATAAATTATAATTCAGTTGGAGAGAATTTGCTCACATTCACTGAAGTGTTTAATATAGACTTGCATAAATCAACTGTAACTGTTTAGTAATATTTTTAAATGAGGGCAGTCCCTAAATGGCCCTGCATTTAAACAAGTTACAGTTTTGGCCTTTCTGTTACATTTCTCATTTAATTCTAGTCGAAAGTGGTGATTAGTGTACTTCAGAGATTTGGTTATGGATTATTTTGACTGTTCAGTCCTCTCATAAAATAACATGTTACTAGTTTCGTTGTGTTGTTTGGCTTCTTGCTTAAAATGTATTGCGAGTTGAAAGTGGTTTTGGATTACATGTATTCCCCACACAAAATGATGGATACTATTTGAAATGATTGTGATTTGAAAATTTAGACCATTGTGACATTTGTGGGATAAAACTGTGTGACTTTGCATTCGATGCACATCTGACTGGGTAAAAATAGAGATGGCCAGAATCATATTATCATGAGTGACGTCTTTAGGCTCTTTTGTTAGGCTCTGCATTTCCTTTTTGATCCTAGCCAACGTGTCTGCTCGAGCTCTTTGGCTTCTCTCTAAGCTGCAGAGTGAATCTCTGTTTCTCGGTCCCTGTAGATTCTTAGGCATGTCTAACTTGCGCTTGTTCTGTGAGCATGTCTAGACATTGCATCTGCCTGTGCCTGCATGCTAAACTGGACTTTTTGCTGTTGAGAAGTTTGGATTTATTGAGCAACTCCATATAATTGTTTTCTCAAAGTTCCCCATAAGATTAGAATTATTTTTCATCATAATCTTTCTTAATTACAAGAGTTAATTATTTGTATAAGATCTAAATAAATGTCTTGTTTCGTAGAACATTTTCATTTGGTTTTAATATATATAAAAATAGAATTTTTTTTGTTATTTAAATTGAACATTTATTTAAATTTGTAAATGGATTTTAATTACGCCTGCAGTTTCATACAGCAGAAATCCTTTGATATGATGCTAATTAGCATTAATTAGTGCTGTCAAATGATTAATCGCGATTAATCGTTTGACAGCACTAGTATTAATTATATTGATTTCTCATAGTCCAGATTTGAAAGCTATTCCATCAAACTAAATAGTAGAAAATATGATGTAGCTAATTTTTTTTTCCCACTACAATTTTGTAATATTGGATCTCATTCACTAAGAATGTGCATACATACATTTGTGCATAAAATCTGAATAGAAATATTTTCATGAACTAATCATGATTCACAAAAAAAACAAACCACACATACACAAAAATTCACATACTCTGGGTGGCCTTACATTCGTGTTAAGATGAAAATTAATATATAAATATAGTTCATATACAATGGAGCTGTGAGGTTTCTCTGAATAACAACTCTGATATGAATTACGAGAACATTTTTCATGAAAAGTTCTACTGTAATGCACGCAATTATTAGTGAATTTTATTTATAAAATGGAAAAGGCAAAGACTTATTTAATAATTTTTTTTCGTGGCTAATATAAAAATTCTGTAGGCCTGCAGCGGCCCTGCAGTTTTTGAACTGAACATCATTTATTTCTTAACCGACAGTTTTTCCTGTAAGCTCGGCTTTGCTACAGTTTCTGCTTTTCTGTGCGTTTCTCTGGCTTACTCGTGTTTCTCTTCAGCTGCAGTCTCTGCAAAGCGAGAACAGCTCTCTCAGGCGGCAGGTGTCCACTCAACAGCCCTATCAGGCCCCCGGCGGCCCTGACCACCCCAATCCCTCCAGCCCCTCCTCCTCTTCCTCCTCCTCTGCCCTGAAACGCCACCTGTCTGCACGGGCGAGCCGCCCCATGTCTATGTATGAAACCGGCTCTGGTCTGAAGCCCTTTCTCCCCAAGGGAGAGACCCCTTATCCTGAGGAGACCTTCCCCACCCTGCAACCCTTCCCAACCTATGTAAGTAAAAACCTGCCTCTCGCCTTCTCTCCTTCTTTTTCTTCACCTTGCTTTTCAAATGTTGCAGCATGCGGATGGTACGTTTCCAATTCTCTGCGCTTTATGAGAGTTTCCAAAATACACGTTTTGGACTACTCCACGTATTACTTCACTTTGCATCCTGTTAACTCGCATAGCAGCTATTTCACCATATTTTCTGTTTCCTGGTTTAGTTTCATGTGTCAGTTGGGAGTTACAAAACATGTCTTTATGGCCAACTCAATGCATAAGTCACACAGTCTCATTCTCATTGCTTTATGTAACTTGGTTTGTACATAGAGTTTTGATTTTTTTCATTTCAAGCTCTAAGGAAAAGGTGCACTAAGCAATTTTATGACAGTATGACCGACGATAATGTACCAGGGTTTACTGAGAAAAAGTGAGTAATTGAATATGCTTCAAGTCAGTGTACATCATTTTAAACGTATTTTAAGTATTAACATTTTTTTTGGGATACAACATTTTCACAGTGGAAAAAGTTACTTTAAAAAAAATTTTTTTGTTTGTTTTAAACCATAAAAATATCTTTTGTACATGTCACGGTTACTCTAGCTCACAAAATTCAGTATCATCTTGATGTAACATGCCCAGTATTTTATTTCAGTTGTCTTTTTACAGTGTAAGTTCCTATTTCATTTCCTTCATTTTTTTTACTGACCTTTTGAGTGTTGATATTAAAAATGTTTTAACCCTATGGCTTTGCATCGCTTTTACTGAAGTTGAATGATACTGATTATTTTCCAATGCATGTAAATGTTGCAGCTATTCAAACTTTATTCATCAGTCATTATTATTTAACATTGGATTTGTGCTGGGTTCTATAAAACTATTGCTTCATGATTGTTCATAATGCATAGCTAATATTAGTTTATAATGTTAATAATGTATTGGTATACACTACCAGTCAGAAGTTTGGGGTCAGTAATATTATTATGATTTTTTAAAAAGAAATGAATGCTTAATAGTGATTATTAATATTAATAATTATTAATAATATTGATAAAGATGCATTAAATTGATCAAATTAGACAATACATTTATTTTTAATGTTACAAAAAAAATGTCCTTTCTAATAAATGCTGTTCTTTTTCACTTTCTGTTCATCATTGAATATTGAAAACAAATGTATCGTGGTTTCCACAAAAATATTAAGCATAACAACTGATTTCAACATATAGTTGAACATATAATAATATATGTTTCTTGAGCAGAAAATCAGCATATAAGAATCATTTCTGAAGGATCTTGTGGCTGCTGAAAATTCAGCTTTGCCATCACAGGAATAAAATGCATTACACAATTGTATTCTAGGAGAAAACAGTTATTTTCAATTGTAATAATATTTCACAATGTTACTATTTTACTGCATTTTTGATCAAATAAATGCAGCCTTGGTGAACATAAGACATCTCTTTCAAAAACGTTAAAAACTCTTGCCAACCCCAAACTTTTAAACTTGCGTGTGTATGAATTAATATGAACTTAGATCATTGTAAGTTTAAGTTTCTACATTAATGGTAAATAATTGAACCTTATTGTAAAGTGTTACCAAATTATTACTATTGACTGACTGACTATTTTGTTAGATTGTTACTGTTGACAACATCATGCCATCTTACAGAAGTCAAAATTACTCTATCACCTTGTTCTCCAGCCCAGGCTCTCCATTATGGCGAAGTATTAAAAAATATTTTGCATTTTTTTCCTCTTTCATTCTTAAGTTTTATTTGCACCCCTTTTTAGATGGGAAAGGGTGTGTATGTGGCCACCTCCTCTTCCCTCCCCTTCGTCCCCTCCTCATCCTCTCCATATTGTTAGCGGGATGAGAGTACACAAAGGGTTAAGTACGTTCCTCACTGGACCAGACGGAAGCAGCCGGAACCCTTCACATCCTCTCCACCCTCCTTCACAAACTCCTCCTCAACTCCCATCCATCCCTTTCCTCTTACACCTGTTGTGCTCCACGCATCTCCATGCATGAACGGCCCCTCCACCAACCCTCCGGGGGCTGCTGTTTTCAACTGATACATATTTCTGTTTTCATCATCATCACCATCATCCTCATAGATAGCACATGCATTTCATGGCTTGTGTCTTCATTCCCAGGGTGCACTGCTCAGGGCTTGTCTACTGCTGCTGCTCACACATCTGTTCAGGATGTCTTGTAAAGCTACATGCTCTGCATGCAATTGTGAAATTAATATGTAAATGAGCTGGATAAGCTTGTTTACGTGTGTGTGTGTGTGCGCGCGCATGCAAATTGCAGTTATTTTTAAATTGGTGTTTCTGTTGTCACTGAGTGTGTTTGTGCATTTTGGGTCCTGTTTATGGGTGTTTAGCACTTTTCACAAAAAGAGCCACGTTTTATCTGTAAATATTTAGTGTGAAAATGATTTTTTTAATGCATCGATCTGACAGTTTAAGTCAATTAATCAGTCAGTTTATTTCTTTTTTAAAATTGTTTTTGAATACACTATACCATTCAACTACCGTTCAAAAGTTTGGGATTGGTCTTTTTTTTTTTTTTTTTAAGTCTCTTATGCTCACTAAGGCTATCTATTTGATCACAAATGCTGTAATATTGTGAAATATTACCGCTGGATATTTATGGTTGGTGGAGGGGCCGTTCATGCATGGAGATGCGTGGAGCACAACTGGTGGATATTGTTAATATATATATTAAATATCACAATATTATATATTGTGGATATATATTAATATATATTGTTGCTGTAGTTTTGACTGCTTTTATTGTCCTCATTTGTAAGTCACTTTGGATAAAAGCGTCTGCTAAATGTAAATGTAAATATTACAATACAAAAGTATTTTCTATTTTAATATGTAATTTTTTTTCTGTGAGGCTAAGCTGGATTTTCAGCATCATTATTGTCACGTGATCCTTCAGAAATAATTCTAATATGCTGATTTGCTGCTCAAGAAATATAATAATAATAATGTCTTATTATTATTGTTGGAAGCATTTGAGCTCAATATTTTTGTGGACACTGATGCATTTGTTTTTTTCAGGATTCTTTGATTAATCGGAATTTCAAAAGATCGGCATTCATTTGAAATCGAAACCTTCTAACATTAGAAATGTCTGTACAGTCACTTTTGATCAATTTAATGCATCCCTGCTAAACAGGTAAAATCATATTGACCCCAAACGTTTGAACAGTAGTGTATATCCTCACTTGAAGACATTTGAGAATCGGGATTTTTAGAGCTGAGAATGCTCATAAGAATAGAATCTACAGTTCAATACACTGGGCATTAATATAATCGATTATTAAATTGTACAGATTTTTTTGTTTTTTTTGTTAGATCATTACATCACAAAGCATTGGTGCATTTTTACATCCCTACAAGGAGATGTGTTTAGAGCAGATGCATAAGAGTGTGTTGAGTGGAACATTCATTTGATTATTCCACATCATATGGCGGTTCTCCAAGCATCATGACCGGTGCTGCCCTGATAACAAACTGATACAATACTCGGTTAATATTCCAGCTCAGAGCGCTGCTGGCATCTGACCCCATTACCTTATTATCCTTGAGCACAGTGAATCATGCTTCAGTGAGACTGTCAAATATCTTTACTGTAGATGCTTTACTGCACTGTGAAGGAAAACACTGATCAGAGCCATGACCTACATTCAGTTGTAACCCTGAGTTTAACCCCTAAGGACACACAAGTTGTTTAACAGCTAATTTACTTGAGTTTTTGCATCCACTGGTCATAGCTTCAAAACAAAGATGACCCATCCACTGGACTTAAAAGTACATTCAAGGAATGGTACACACTGTTTTAAAAGTTTGGGCTTGGTAAGATTTTAGAAGCAGCTATTACGATGTTTTGGCGATTTCTGTTTAAAAATATTTCAAATGTAATCTATTCCTGTGATGGCAAAACTGAATTTTCAGCATCATTACTCCAGTCCTCAGTTTCACATGATCCTTCAGAAATCATTCTAATATGTGACCCTGGAGCACAAAAGCAGTCTTAAGTCGCTGGGGTATTATTTGTAGCAATAGCCAAAAGTGCATTGTATGGGTCAAAATTATAGATTTTTCTTTTATGCCAAAAAATCATTAGGATATTAAGTAAAGATCATGTTCCATGAAGATATTTTGTCAATTGCCTACCGTAAATATATCAAAACTTCATTTTTGATTAGTAATATGCATTGCTAATAACTTAATTTGGACAACTTTAAAGGCGATTTTCTCAATGTTTAGATTTTTTTGCACACTCAGATTCCAGATTTTCAAATAGTTGTATCTCGGCCAAATATTGTTCTATCCTAACAAACCATACATCAATGGAAAGCTTATTTATTCAGCTTTCAGATGACGTATACGTCTCAATTTGGAAAAATTGATCTTTATGACTGGTTTTGTGGTCCAGGGTCACATACACTGTAAAAAAAAATGACCGTGAATTTAACGGTAAAAGACTGTAAAAATGCTACAGTGCAGATTTTTGAATTTAATAATTATTTTTATTTCATATGAACTACCAGACATACTGATCATCGCCGATTTCATTGCGTGCCACCTGTTCTTTTACTGTATCCTCTCCTGTCTCTTCAGGCCTCCAAATTTGACAAGCAGAGCAGTGTGTCTGATGGTGACTATGACAACACGGTTAACGAATCTGATCTGGATGACTCTGGGTATGTGTCCCAGTTTCCTTTTTATGACCTGAAATAACTCGTGTCTCAAATCCTGCTGGCAAACAAAACCAGCCTTTTTTCCCTCTGAAGATAAGAGCTGCCAGTCATCTGCTTTTAGCCAAGTAAAGTGAGGAAACACACTAATGATGCTCATTATTACGTCCTCCCTCCTGGCAGCTTTGGCCGAAGATGTCGTCTGCGCAGCAGCGGCTGGATGGGAGAGAGCGGCTCTATACCTGAGCTGGATGATCACGAGAGTGAGCCTGACCCCAGTCTGCCCAGCACTGACGACGTCATCCGTAAAACCGAGCAGATCACCAAGAACATCCAGGAACTGCTGAGGGCTGCGCAGGAGAACAAGCATGAGAGGTGAGAGGACGTCAATGTCGGCATCTCCCATCTCCTATTTCTTCCATCATCATATATGGCAGCAAAAAATCTGATGTCATTTAATTCCCTTCTTCCTTTTGTTAACTTTGTTAAAATGTATTTAACAATTTCACATGTTAATTGTTGGCACATTTCATGAGTAGGTTACAAATTAAGGGATAGTCCACCAAACAGTTGTAAGTCAATGGGACAAAAGTTACAATGAAGCGAAACTGTTTGGTCACCAACATTTTTTAAAAATATCTTCTATGATGTTCTGTAAAAGAAATAGTCATACAGGGTTTGGAATGACATGAAGGTGATCAGAGAATTTACATTTTTTTGGTGGACTATGCCTTTAAATCATTAGAGACCAATCAATGTTTTTAGAAATCAATGTTTTTAGGTGTGAGAATTTTTTGATATTTCAGATGAAATTTAACATAATACCAATACATACATATATATATATATATATATATATATGTAAATATTTTATATATTTTTATTCTTGTTTTCAATTTATTAAAAATGACAATCTAACACTACCATTCTCTATTCTTTTTATATTCTATCTATTTGATTTCTTTTTATTTATTACAAAAAAAATGACCCTCTTATACTAGCACTATCTATTCTTTTGACTTTTCTTTTTATTTAATAAAAAAAATTGACCCTCTAACACTAGCGTTCTCTATTCGTTTTCTATTCTATCTACATGTTTTCTTTTTAGTTATTATTTTTAAAAAAACTTGCTATGTTAACTGGGACTTATGTATTGTTGCTCTTTTGTTGGTTTGAATGCTTCTTTTGTCCTCATTTGTAAGTCGCTTTGGATAAAAGCGTCTGCTAAATGACTAAATGTAAATTTAACGTTCAACATGCATTCACTATAAATTCACTGTCCTTGCTAAATAAAGTTTTAAATTCTTTTTAAAAAGTCTTACTGACCCCAAACGTTTGAACGGTATATATCTGCGGATACAAGTGAGGCTTTTTGTACCCTATTCATGGAAAGTGCCTGTTTATGCAAATCACTTCTTTCCCAACCGTTGAATCAGTTCCTCCATTCATAGCTTTTCCGTTTTCTGTCTGCTCTCAATTGTCCGTGTTCATCATTTGGGGTCTGTCCTGTCGGGGGCCACGCTCTGTTTGGGTCCCGATCTGTCTGTTTCCCCACCAGTGCACCATGTGAGCAGAGGGAGAGTGTCCGCAGACTTAGACACAGTCTGGGTTGTTTCAGCACTCTGGTGCCTTGGGCAGACAAGCCCCCGTCTCCCATGCAGTCCCTCGGCCTAAGAGCTCCCCACCCAGCCAACCCCAACAACCCTGCCTCCTGGTACTCCGGCCTCTGTCCCTGCCTCACAGGCACAGTGTCTATCTCTACCTCTCTCTTCATAACCTCATAACCCACTAATCTGAACATGAATGGAATAGGCATGATTACTACTATGCTGAAGGCTCGTGTCAGTTTGCATAGTCTTCTAAACCTCACATTTATTTGCAGGAACTCACGTTGGTGCACTTGGTTTCTCTTTTAGGAAAAGGCTTTGTACTGACATCCATCTAACTTTTGGCCTGTCTGTTTTGCGCTGGTTTGTATTTCATTGCAAAATAAGCTGAGTTATTTTAAAGGTATTTCTCAGTTTGATTAAATTATTTTACAAGATGTTTTACCCTCTTAAAAATGTATTAGCACTGGGGATGCATCATGTCTGCTGCACAACTAACCTTTCAAACAGATCTGCATGTTTTTTTTTTGTGTGTGTGGATTTTTGCACAGAAATTATAACACTTACAGCATTTACTGCAACACTTGTAAATAAATCAAGGCAAATGTATTCCACACATTTTCTTAATATATCTGTAATTTTTCGGCGAACTGTGATATGTCTGAGTGGGATAAAAATCACTACTATTCGACAAATGGTATTTTTTTTTATCTGTATACAGTACAATATTATGGACAAATTGTATTTTCCATGATAGTGTAAATGTCCAGCTTTAAGGCCCATTCACACCAAGAACAATAACTATAGCGATAACTATATTAGAATCTATATTAGAACTATATTAGTGTGTGCTGTAGTTTTTTTATCTGCTACTTTAAATGCTCAAGCTTCTTAAAGCATTTCTGATTGGCCGTCAGTGGTTTTATCATTCATCAGCTAAAAAATTGAGTGAAAAAAAAAAATTGGTGTGAACAGGCCTTTAAAGCTTTACCTTCTGATTGCTCTGTTTATCTTCACTTTTCACTCTTCAAACTCTGATGTCTTTTTAATACAGTATCTATCATTTTCTCCTTCAATAGCTTTATACCCTGCGCAGAAAGAATACATGTGGCTGTGAATGAAATGGCTGCCCTGTTCCCCAAGGTGTGCACTTTCTCTCCACACTTCATAAATGCAATCAAAAAAATCTGAATAATAACTTAATTATTTATTTAAATAATGTTTATTTTAATTTTATGTTTCACTAAAATATTTTTGTGTGTTTAAGTCTGGCTTAAAGGAATAGTTCACCCAAAAATGAAAATTCTGTCATTAATTACTCAGCCTCATGTCGTTCCAAACCCGTAAGACCTTCGTTCATCTTCGGAACACAAGTTAAGATATTTTTGATGAAATCCGAGAGCTTTCTGACCCTCCCATAGACAGCAACGCAACTACCACGTTCAAGACCCAGAAAGGTAGTAAGGACATCGTTAAAATAGTCCATGTGACATCAGTGCTTCAACCTTAATGTTATGAAGCTACGAGAATACTTTTTGTGCACCAAGAAAACAAAAATAAACTACTTTATTCGTCAATTTCTTCTCTTCTGTGTTAGACTTCGACGCACATTCACGAGTCCCACGATGCATGCGTGTGGTGCTGCTGACGCAGGATCCGGCATTCTGACGTAGAACCCGGATGCGCTATGGATTGTTTGCAAAGAGAGGAATGCACACGCATACGCCGTGATACTCTCGTGTATTTTAAAGGCTATTTTAGTGATGTCCTTACTACCTTTCTGGGCCTTGAACGTGGTAGTTACCTTGCTGTCTATGGAGGGTCAGAAAGCTCTCGGATTTCATCAAAAAATATCTTAATTTGTGTTCCAAAGATGAACGAAGGTCTTACGGGTTAGGAACGACATGAGGGTGAGTAATCAATTAGAGAATTTTCAGTTTTGGGTGAACTATCCCTTTAAGTGTCCAAAATACTTTCATGGCGCCATATGGACTAGTAAGCCAAGTTATGAACCACTATAACAATGATACTTTTGATTAAATATTATTTGTAAATTATCTATATATATTCTTATTTAAATAAGCTGATTTAAAATTTTTATAATTTTATATATATTTTATCACTCAATTTTTTTTATACATTTATGTGTCCAAATACCTTCGTGTAGTAGTTACCCAAGTATAATTATGCTGAACTATAAAATAGTCTTTCAAGTATTTTGTGTATATTTAGTTTCTGTATTTTCTCCTTTCCCAGAGACCACGCTCTGAGACGGTGAGGAGCTCTTTGCGATCGTTAACGTCCAGCGCAAACCGGCTGCAGAGTGAGTGTAAGAAAGCGCCTCCTCTGGAGAGCAGCCCTGCAGCCGATGTGCAGTTGGTCACCCAGCAGGTCATCCAGTGCGCTTATGACATCGCCAAGGCTGCGAAGCAACTTGTTACCATAACCACCAAAGAGAACAACAACTGATCCTGCTTCCACCCATTTCCACCTGTAATGCAACCCTGGTATTATTTTATCAGTAATTATTAGGTATGTCACATGAGTTTTAATTTTTTTTTATCTAAGGTGTATTTGCATGTTTTTATTTTTAATTTAATGTGTCTGTTGTCAGTGTTGTTTGGTTTGAAGCCATAAGTTAAAGCCTGAAATGCTCTCAAGGGTTGTGTAAGGATGTGTATATGTGTGGACCTGTGAAAGTGTATTTGACTAGATGGCAGTTGAGATGCTGTGGATTGAGAAGGATTTGAGCAGAAATGAATCAGCAATAGAGCAGCCAATCACGTACTAAATATTCAGTAAATGCCTGACTCTTTGCACTATTCTGAAAACTTTGACTGCTTTTACCTCTTCATATTCAAACATTATTATTTTTTTTGTGGTTGTCTGTGTTGTTTTTGAATTATGTTAAAATCGAGCTTTTTTCAATAATCTCAGTTAAATATATAATGTATAATAAATAAAATCTATTGTACAAAACATTCAGTTAATGAGGTCAGGTAGGCCTAGTTTAGGTACAGATACAATAAACTTGTAATTATAAAGATGTCAAATTAAGTATGAATTAAAAAAGATTATTTCATTTCATGCCCAAGGTAAATGCCTTTTTCTCGGTTAGATAAATAAGGTGGCTATAATTCAGATTTACAGTGTGCATTAGGGGTCGACCAATTATCGCCGTTGATATTAAGCAATTTTATGGTTATCGGTATCGGGTCATTTTCAAAACTGATTTGCCGATAAAATTATTTAAAAGCATTTAAAGAGAGTTTTTGTCAGAGCCCTTATTATTCTTCATTTTGACATTTTAATTTTTACACCAGACATATTGGTTCAAAATATTGGTTATCTGTCTACTTGATCTGTAATAATAGATATCGGCATCAGCCCTGAAAATCGGTCGACGTCTAGTGTGCATTAAAAAAATAAATAAATAATTAAAGTGAGGAAATGTTAATTAACCTTAACCTCATATTTCATCAGTTATTTGGAGGTCAAAGTACAGTATTTAATTACATTTTCTTTTTTATACACTGCAGACGAACAATCTCCACCAGCAGATACTGATACTGTGTTTGTGATGGTTTAGATGTGTTTTTTTTTTTAGATAGTTCCTCATATTGTACATTCAGTTCAGTGTTTTGGGCAGCTCTTAACTTCGCAGATCTTTTTATTTCCTCTCTAAGTATTTTAGTCTAGCCTGATCAGGTTAGTCTTAGCAAACAGTTTGTGCAGTGGACTGGTAGCTCAGTGTTATCAGAGCTGCAGCTCAGTGTTAAAATTCCCCTTGTTTGAGTGTTTGTAGTTGTTTAGATGAACTGGCCTTCCACTCATTGATATTATTGCTATGCCTGTGGTTAAGATGAAAATGTGTTTATTTTTTAAATAAACTTTAATTTATAATTTTGAGCTTCAATTGTTGCTCTAGTGTTTTTGTTAATATCAGAAACTGAGCCATATGAATAAAGTGAAAAATAAAAGACCTAAACCTCATCCCAAATTATTTCTACGTCTGCTTGTTTTTTTATGTTCATGTTTTTAAAACATTTTGTATGCCAAAATGCATTCTCTTAACTAGGGGTGGGCGATATACCGGTAGAAATTTGTCAACCGGTAGAGATTTTGGCCTATAGTCTCCATCGCGGTTATTCGCTCACGTGACGTTGCTGTGCTACGTGGTCACGAAAACTTTTGTTTGCACGCGCTTTTAAGCATTGCGGTTTAAAAACAAGTGATTTTAAGCCATTGAAACGCAATCAGCAGCGAAAGAAAACTGAAGAGAGGCAGGTGCTCATACAGCGCAGGAGTATTGAACAGAGTTATTTTTTGCTGCTTTATAGGCTTTAACCGGTTAAATACACACACTTGTGTCAAAATGCCCATCTTTTTAAGTATCTTTGCAGTACAGTAATTTAGGTCTTAAGTGAAAACAAACAGCTGAGAAAGAAAGCATATGCAACAGCATATTGGATCCAAATCATTAAGACCTTATTTAAAGCAAAAATAACTATATTGTGATATATATTGTTACCGTGAAATAAAATTACTATATCGTGATATACGATTTTGGTCATATCGCCCACCCCTACCAAGTTTATTGTTAATTACTATAAGTATGTCATGCATGTGTTTATCTTACCCAAAATTTTAAACATTGAGCCTTCCAAGCACTATCAAAACATTAAAGCAGGTCCACTCTGATCCGTCAATCTCTAGCCAGTTCAATTCTCCACTAGAGGTGTTTAGCTGGTGAGGCAATATGGCTGACATGTTACATGGGAGAAGAAATTCAGATTTGGTTACAGAAGTGCAAACCAAAATATTTGTGGATTATTGTGATGTTTTTATTTGTTTATTTATTTTTGTTTGGACTCTCATTCTGACGGCACCCATTCACTGCAGAGGAGCCATTGCTGAACAAATCATGTAAAGTTTCTCCAAATCTGTTCCGATGAAGCACTATATATATCTATCTATATATGTTTATCTATCTATATATATATTTTAGATGGCCTGAGGGGGAGTACAAATTTTCATTTTTAGGTGCACTATTCCTTTAACTATGATATAATTAGCATACCTACTGGCATTTTTAATCTTAAAACTGATACGCACTATAACTGTTAAACACTATAAAAATGTTTTTAAACTCCAAAGCGACGTGTCAGTCAAGAACACAAATGTAAACATAATTTAAAAATCTCACTATAGTCAAGTGTTAATTATAATAGAAATCTACTCATCGCATCTCTTTCTTGTATTGGTGACTGGGTGTTCCTTTTTTCATATTTATATTACTGCTTGCACACATTGCTGTCCAGTTTAAATTCTTAATTATAAATAAATGAAGTAAACAATAGATAACATTTTCTTTATTGAAAAACTTGTCAGCATTGAAATTCATCTATACAAATCAGTCAACACATAAAAACAGACCTACATGCAAACCTCAGCACTAGTGCAATGGAAATTTAAGATCGAGAACTTACCTATACAATCATTTATCAAAGCCATAATGTAAATCATTAACATATGGAGATGAAGCTCCTCCTCCTGCTGTCTAAGCTCCTTCCTCTCTTGTAGTTCTTCTTGCTCTTGTCGTCGTTGCTCCTCCCACTGTTCCCTGCGCCTCTGCTCCACCTGTTGGACAAATACATCAACTGAAGACATCTAGAAGCCATACTTTATACCCCAAGTAAATCTACTAGGTAGTGTTTCTCTGTACAGACCTGTGCACTGATCTCCTGCATGCGAGTGGTGCGGGCTCCCTCCTGCTGCTCCCTCTCCTGCCGTCGGGTGAGTCTCTCTTGCTCCAGCTGCTGGATGAGCTCTTCTCTCCTCTGCAGAGACTCGTCCCTTGCCAGCCTGTTCTCCTTCATTCGTTCCTCCAGCTGCTGCTGACGTCCTGTCAGGACCTAGCAAACATTGATTCAAAATATATCAAAGCATCCAAACGCACTCTTAACTGTCAGCTATTTAACTACATTTCTTAAAAATGTACACAGTATTAATTACATGACGATTACATAAGTGTCAGAAGATTCATCTTTCGAATAAATGCTGTTCTTTTGAACATTCTACTGATCAAAATTCTGAAAAAAAAGTATCATGGTTTCCACAAAAATATTGAGCACAACTGTTTTGAACACTGATAATAAGAAGAAATGTTTCTTTATCATGAGGTGCACTGTCTCACCTCCCGCATGAGTCTCTCTCTGGCTCTCCTCTCCTTCTCCCAAACACGCTGAGCTTCCTCCCTGCAGGCGGCAAACAAAAACAGAGTATGAAATTGACTTCCAGTTCCAAACACATTTTAAGTTCTTAGCAAACATGCTGACTGTACTCACCGATATAAAACATCAAACTCTGCCTCCCTCTCCCTCTCCAGCTGGAGCTGCTCCTCTATGACTCTCTTCATCCAGGCGGCGTCAGTGACGGCCCTCTCTCTCCTGGCTTTCTCCAGTCTCTGCTCCTCCACTTCTCCCTCCAGCAGTGCTGCCAGGATCTTGCGGTCTGCTATTGCAGTCACTCAGTCAGGACAAATTCTATTCAGCTTTAGGGCAAAACTTCAGTTTTCGTGGTAACCCACCAGTCCTCCTGCACCTGCTGTGCTCTCCTTTTCAGCTGAGCACAGTATTGACGAGTCAGGAAATGCCTGCGGAGGCAGAGAACAGTGGCTTTAGGCTACTGCAGAACAGTTTAAATTTAGTACTGTTTACATACTATTGTATTCTTATTCACATTTGAAATTAACTTTTATAGTTTTAGTTTTCATTTTAGTTACATTTTGTTATGTGCTTTTGTCATTTTTTTTAATCGTTTTATTTCTTTTTTTTAAATATCAGTTTACATTTTTTTTTATATATATATTTTTTTATATTTATTTTTGTACTTTTTATTTCAGCTAGGAGCCAAGGTGACATATAATTTTTATTTAGTTGTTTTTCATCTATTATTTATATTGTATTTCAGATTTATTTAAATTAACATACATTTTTAATAGCTGGTTTTAGTTAACTTTTTTTTCCCGAAATATTTTACCCAAATTCAGTTTTCCTCCTGCTTTCCTCCATCCTCTTCCTCTCATCCTCTAGCTTCTCAAGCTCCCAGCATTGAGACATTAGAGCTTCCTGTTCCTGCTTAAGATGCTCAGCCTGGAAAAAGAAAGAAATGAAATGCAAGCCTTACATTTGTTGCATCTATAGACCTTGAAAAGGTTCGTTTTCTTGAAACAAAATAAATAAAAATGAAAAAAAAAACAAAAAAACAATATACACATTAACAAACACACAGAGTTGAGTTTACTTGATCTTTATGGCATTTGTTTTTTGTCACATGGTTGTTGTTTGTGCATTACAAGTATAAGTCTATTTTACAGTAATTCCATACTTCCTGTTCCCGTAGCTGGAGCTCCTCCATCTGTTTACGGAGGTCTTCAGCTCGCTTCTTTTCCTCTTGTCTTCACTTCTCCTCTTCTTCTTTCATTCTCTCCAGAGCCTCCCGTCTTGTCCTCTCATACTCATTCTCAAAACGCTGTTTCTCCTCCCGAGTTCTCTCATCAGCCTGAACGTTACAGAACAGTTACATTTCAATGCGATAACATGAAAGAACATCGGCCGTGTTAAACTAAAAAGAAGTCAATTTCTAAAAAAAAAAAAAAAGGAAATGTCCTTCTTCTCCAAGGACGCAGCTACTGTCATTCTAACACAAAACTCAAGATGTTAATGTTAAATGCCGCTCATCTGGGCAGCGCTCATGCATGAGCCAACATGGCAGCACTGGCATTAAACACCTCCTGTGAACGTCTCACCTGTTTTCTCTCCTGCTGTTGAACCTGCCACTGGCTCACAACGTGATCTTTGCACAACTCTGTCTCCACCTGTACGCACAAACATTTGAGACACTGAGATGTCGGATTAAACAACGCTCCAGAAGTGCTTGCGTGTGTTCGGAACCAAATCCCGAGCTCAGAGTTACAAATCAGTCATGGAAGAAGTGACGTGACGTGACGTGACATGTGGCCAAGTATGGTGACCCATACTCGGAATTAGTGCTCTGCATTTATCCCATCCAAAGTGCACACACACAGCAGTGAACACACACACACCGTGAACACACACCCGGAGCAGTGGGCAGCCATTTTTTTGCTGCGGCGCCCGGGGAGCAGTTGGGGGTTCGGTGCCTTGCTCAAGGGCACCTCAGTCGTGGTATTGAAGGTGGAAGAGAGCGCTGTACATTCACTCCCCCCACCTACAATCCCTGCCGGTACGAGACTCGAACCCGCAACCTTTGGGTTACGAGTTCGACTCTCTAACCATTAGGCCACGACTTCCCCTGCATCACATCACATGCCCTATTAACTTACAGTCATGTCTGGTTCTTGATTAAAAAAAAAATCTTGGTGAATGTTCCAGCACTATTGACGGCATTAAGTCGATTACCACAGAAATTCTGACTCATCTCAAAAGGAAAAATCTGTGTAACAGTAAGGCACTTTCAGTTGAGGTAAACAGGACAAATATGCAGTTTGAGGGTTTTAAAAGCATAAATGTGAAGCTCTTTTTTTTGTTTTCTTTCAAAATTCAAATGTTTGGAGACTGTACATTTTTGAATGGTTTTGAAAAGAGTCTCTTAAGCTCATCTAGGCTGCATTTAATTGATTCAATTAATAGTATGAAAACAGTAATATTCTGAAAATGATTGAAAAATAACCGTTTTCCATTTCAAATTATTCAAATATTTTTGTTTTAAAATGCAATTTCTTGTTGTGATGGAAAAGCTGCATTTTCTCCAGTCTTCAGTGTCACGTGATCCTTCAGAAAGGGAGCTCAAGAAACATTTCTTATTATTATCAATGCTGAACAGTTGTGTGCTTAATATTTTTATGAAAACCGTAATAAAAAAAGAGATCTTTTGTAATATTATGAATGTCTTTACTGTCTCTTTGCTGCATCCTTGCTGATTCAAAGTATTTAATTCCTTTAAAGTGGAAATGAAGCAGTCAGTCAAGTTTACATTATTTAGGAAAATAACTTCCATTTTAATAAAAAAATATATAGCAAACATGATTAATGTAACCATTTTAAAGAAAAAAGGTTGTTTTGTTATAGCTTTTGGAGCAAGGGCGCCGCCATCTTGCAGTACCACCGCGTGTGACGTCACGGGGTTGGTTCGCTCCGTTGGCCAGTGAAGTAATACAAGCATTTCTTTACATTTTGAACACACGCTTGTTTTGAAATGGAGGAAGACTAACTTTAAAGCACTGTTGTGTCCATAATAAGTGTAATTGCCTATGCATTTGAGCCAATACGGCAATGGGACCGAGCAGTATTAGGGGTTGAAGAAGTCGTGAACCTGCTGGTTTGGGGTAAAGTGCGGATCGGAAACAATACTCGTTTACGTGGATACTCCTCAACACTGTCATTCCGACGTGCTTTTGTGTGCATTTGCTGATGAAGGCGCGAAAGAAAGATCAATTTGGTAGCCTACTCACGTGGCAACTTTACAGATCTTCTTTATGCACCAAGAGCTTGTAACACTCCAAAGAGAAAGGAAAAATTGAAATCGCATCATAGTGGAAGTGAAGCAGTCAGTTAAGTTAACATTATTTAGTTAAGTGATTTCCACTTTGATAAAAAATATATAACAAACATGATTAATGTAACCATTTTAAAGAAAAAAGGTTGTTTTGTTATAGCTTTTGGAGCAAGGGCGCCGCCATCTTGCAGTACCACCGCGTGTGACGTCACGGGGTTGGTTCGCTCCGATGGCCAGTGAAGTAATACAAGCATTTCTTTACATTTTGAACACACGCTTGTTTTGAAATGGAGGAAGACTAACTTTAAAGCACTGTTGTGTCCATAATAAGTGTAATTGCCTATGCATTTGAGCCAATACGGCAATGGGACCGAGCAGTATTAGGGGTTGAAGAAGTCGTGAACCTGCTGGTTTGGGGTAAAGTGCGGATCGGAAACAATACTCGTTTACGTGGATACTCCTCAACACTGTCATTCCGACGTGCTTTTGTGTGCATTTGCTGATGAAGGCGCGAAAGAAAGATCAATTTGGTAGCCTACTCACGTGTGCGGCGCCGCCGGCGTGAACAGAAATGATCTATCACAGCGTGTAAATACCGCATTTAAATCTATTTCGTGCTGTCTCATGCTTGAATGGCTTAAAACACTAGAACATTAAAGCATGTCAACATATTCTGTTACACCAAATACACAAAATAATGATCTTTAAAATAGCATCATATCACCCCTTTAAAAAAATCTTGCTGATCTCAAACTTACATACGGCCTCTTAATAATACTCATAACTAACTTACATGTTAAGTTTTCTGCTTGAGGTTCTTTTACTGATATATGACTGACCTTCCGCAGTTCTGGGTTGTTCTGCTTCCAGTGTTCCCTCAGCAGCTCCTCTGCAAGCTAAAAAAAAATACAAATCAATCAGAAACGTTCAACTGTGTACCATAACATAATTTTAAGACAGGAGTTCATACTGTACATTGTTCCTCCTCTCTTCTCTGGCGGACCAGAGAGCATCTGTTTTTTCCACCAGCTGTCTGGTCAGTGTGGCTCTGTCTGGACAAACATTTCTGAGCTCAGCCTCCAACTGGTCTCTCTCTTCCTGGAGCATTATCCTCAGACGCTCCCTGCGTTCCTGCAGTTTCTGCTGCTTCTCCTCCTTCATTCGCGCCCGCTGAAATGCTGACATACTAAAACGCCATGAAAC
Organism: Sinocyclocheilus anshuiensis; assembly: GCF_001515605.1. Classification (NCBI taxonomy): domain Eukaryota; kingdom Metazoa; phylum Chordata; class Actinopteri; order Cypriniformes; family Cyprinidae; genus Sinocyclocheilus; species Sinocyclocheilus anshuiensis. The sequence continues at coordinate 307,664 of NW_015548231.1, read as the reverse complement.
AAAGTCTGTAACTTTGTTATAGATATATTGTCTTCAGCATCACCTTGGATGCAAAAGCCAGTTCACATAGAACGTATGCATCTGAGAAACACAGCCATCTTTAGAATTTTGTCTTTAAACTTCAGTTTTTGTGGTAGCTCTATAGTATCACTGTTGAAGAGTAATTAGCTGGTGAAGCTACATAATGGCTATATAGATAATATATAATTCTATATAAATCTATATATGAGATATGAGTAAAATGATATATGTATATGTACATATACACTATTTATTTTTTTTAAAGAAGTCTCTTCTGCTCGCCAAGCCTGCATTTATTTGATCCAAAAATACAGCAAAAACAGTAACATTTTGAAATATTTTTATTTAAAATAACTTTCTATTTGAATATATTTGAAAATGTTATTCCTGTGATTTCAAAGCTGAATTTTTTTAGCATCATTACTCCAGTCACGCGATCCTTCAGAAATGATTCTAATACTCAGATTTGCTGCTCAAAAAATATTTATTATTATTATTATTATGCTGAAAACAGCGGAGTAGAATTTTTTCAGGTTTCTTTGATGAATAGAAATTTCAGAAGAACAGCATTTATCTGAAATTGAAAATTTTTGTAACATTATAAATGTCTTTATCATCACTTTTGATCAATTTAAAGCATCCTTGCTAAATAAAAGTATTAATTTGTATAATCCCCCCCTCCCCCCAAAAATTATACTGACTCCAAGCTTTTGAATGGTATAGTACGGTGGACGAGAAGTGCAAAACAAATCACAATTTTGAAAACAAAATAAATTACAAACGCAAATGCAAGTCTAAAAAACAAAATAACAATTCAGAAAACACAACAACAATTCAGAAAACATTATAACAAGTCAGAAAACACAATGACAAATTCGAAAACAAAATAAGTCAGAAAACAACGATAAATTCGAAAACAAATTAAGAAGTCAGAAAACACAACGACAAATTTTTCAGATTTGTCGTTGTGTTTTCTGACTTGTTAATTTGTTTTCAGATTTGTCGTTGTGTTTTCTGACTTGTTATAATGTTTTCTGAATTGTTGTTGTGCTTTCTGAATTGTTATTTAGTTTTTTAGGCTTGCATTTGCGTTTGTAATTTGTTATTTTGTTTTCAGAATTGTGATTTGCTTTGTACTTCTCGGCCACCGTAGTATAGTGTATAAATGTTACAAAAGTTTTTGTTTTTTTTCAGATAAATGCTGATCTTTGGATCTTTCTATTCATCAAAGAATACTGAAAAAATGTACTCAACTGTTTTAAATATTGATGATAATAATAATAATAATGTTTCTTGAACAGCAAATCAGCATATTAGAATTATTTCTGAAGGATCATGTGACACTGAAGACTGGAGTAATGATGCTGAAAATCTAGATTTGATCACAGGAATAAATTACTTTTTAAAATATATTCAAATAGAAAACGGTTCTTTTAAAAATATTTCACAATATTACTGCTTTTGCTGTATTTTGGATCAAATAAATGCAGGCTTGGTGAGCAGAAGAGAATTCTTTTGAAAACATTAAAAATCCTACTTTCCAAAAACTTTTGGCTGGTAGTGTACATATAATTATATGCATTTATATTTTCTGTCTTCGTTTTGAAAATTTGGCGGGAAAATCGTCACATAGCGTGTCACATAGATTGATTCCAGAACAGGCCATAATGTGGGCAGGGGTGTGTTCTCAATTATAAACTTTGTACAAAAGCTCAAACAAACTAAAGGAAAAATGGAACAAATTCCTCAGCGTCGGGAAAGCCATGGATCAGTCTGCGGTGCAGGCAGAGTTTAGCTCCGAAGCATCATTTCTAACCGGACCTTTATGATAGACCTTGACCTACAATCACTGAAGCAGTCGATATTAGTTCACAAAATGTTGTGATCGTAAAATATTATTATTGCATATGACAGGCGCTAATGCTGCAGTTGAAGCTAAATAAAGTAAATTAGGCTCTGCTTGCTAACTCCGTGTGAAAATTTACGTTGAAGGCTGTGAATTTAGAGCACTGAGGCATTTAACTTCTGGTGCTCTGCTGTTTCAAATTATTAATATGAAAACAAAAGTGTAGTTAAGAGGAGAGCCGTTAACGACAGCGGACGCGAAACAAAAAAACAAAAGAGAAGCCTTCCACTTGGTTACAGCGCTACTTCCTGGTTACCTACGGCGATCAGAGAGGTAGGCCTGTCACGATAACAACTTTTTGTTGTGCGATATATTGCCCCAGAAATAATTGCGATAAGCGATATTATTGTCATTTTAAAGACCATTTTATGCCACTGAATATATAATCATAATGTAACAGCATAATAATGCAAGAAGGCCTACACACTTCCAAATGACAACAAACTTTACATTTTTAAGAATATTTAGATCATCAAAATATTACATACCTTAAAAAATCTGAATAAATATTAAATAAACATTTTCTAACAAAAAAGTAGAAGAAAAGAAAAATGCACAAAGAACTTGTTTGGAGATTTTTCCATCTACAGATTTTTCCCTGACCTTCTTTTCTCTGTAAAT
>NW_015548231.1:259720-304998 GCF_001515605.1 Sinocyclocheilus anshuiensis | reverse complement strand
ACAAAGGCACAGATCCCTAAACAAGGCCATATCTGCAGATGAAACTTTTTTTTTGTAGAAGCATTTTTTTTTAATTTGAACTAGCACCTCATGACTACACCACGTTATGTACGAGAAGCTGCAAAAGACACAGGCGCAAGTGAAATGTACAAAACATGGTGATATTAATTTTTAAGTAAATATAATGGGCGATATATTGTGTCACCAAAAATGATTGAGGTCATGTACATATATTGTGCGATAAGTCGATATATTGATTATTGCGACAGGCCTACAGAGAGGTACAAACAGAGCGACGCGATTGGGTAAAGTTGTGGATTTCCACACTACTTTAATTTGTAGCTAACAAATAGAAATATGATGTCAAAGCTTACAGTAGCAGATGTTTAAACAAAATGGCCTAGGCTATAGCCTAAATGTAATGATGAATCATGAAAAATAAACGTAAAAAGGGAATGCAGGCATGCTCACTCCTTTGCATGCTCTTCACAGAATAAGAATGTAAGAGTGATTCCTTTACAAAATTAGAAAGTTGTGAAGTTGCGTAAATAGCTGTCAAAACCCAAATCAGCATTGGATAAAATACACTTATAGGCCTACAATTTTAACTCTGCTAGTTGATTTAATCTGAATTGAATGACACTATATGTTTGCATCCATATTTTACAACTCCACTGGACATTTTTATAGTGTAGAAGTTTCAAAAAGTATCAAAGGTTATTGAAATACTTATAACTCAGACATGCTGGCCCTTCAGTAATAGGCTATTCAGAAGGATTTTCAGGGCTATTCCGGACGTGATCAAGAATCTACACTGAAGGTGACAGCAGTGTCTAACACTCTGCTAGTTTAGAAGATTAAATATTGATTAAAAATGTGCAGTCAGCTGAGGTGTGAGTTAAAGAAGGGAATCTGATGGCAGTATTAATAAAGAGAGAATGACATGACTTTCTGGGTCATTGTGGGTTAAGCCTACTGCTGGATGAATTAAACATTGCATGTGAATGTTTAATGGTGACCAGATAATCGCGTCTAATCGTCATCAGAAAGACTCCCTGCCTAAACCTCTAATGTCAGTAACATGGTAAAGGACATTTTAAATATTAACTAAATGAGGGCCCTTAACTTTGAGCAAATACTCAGAGCTGCGGTTTGATTATTTTACTCCCTTCAAGAAGCAATTGTGAAATTAAGCAACATGTTCGCATTACTTTTAATTCTTAACTTTCTTTGAAGAGAAACACTTTTAGATGATTTCACGATGGATCAGTCGTGTATTAAGTAAAGTACAGATACTCAAAAAGTGTACTTAAGTACAATACTCAAGTAAATGTACTTAGTTACTGTCTGCCTCTGATTAAACGGTCAGCCAAACGGATCTTTTAATCTGCCTAAAACTGAACCTCAATAAGAGAAGTAAAATCTACAGAGAGCTTGTTGTTTCAACATTTTACGTCACTAATAATCAGCATTTTTACAGACCAGAATTATAAATGGACCTTTTTTACAGACTGTGATGATGCGTTTCAATGGTCATCTGCATCGTAAATCCCACAAAGTTTTTTATTTTTTAATTAAAAAATAAAATTAATGTACATTTATAACACCATACATAGTACCTTTGCATCAGACGACAAAAAAAATAGTTAAGCTAAGGAAGTGATGGTAAATTCGTTCATCGTTCTCTCTTCTGACGGCCATTATCAATCTCTCACAATTTTTTCCTCTTTTTGAAATTTGTGAAAACACTTAGTGGAGTTTTTCTTTTGCTATTTGAGGAAATGGGAACACAAATATATATATATATATATATATATATATATATATTTGATGTAATCTCCTGTTCACCTCTTTAGAAGTTTATCCAACTTTGACGACTTCTGCTTCTGAGAAACACAGAAATGTAAAAAGGGTCCATAAGCCTGGGAAAATCCAACTCGGTGGATGTGTTTCATGTGATAACAGAGTCGTGAGCAGAGGCCTATAACCTGATAATATGATCAGTGTACTGGACACATTAGTTTTAGATTCCCTTAATTATTTTTTAACTTATATTTCATCTGTTTTAATGGTGGGAGCAATAAAAATACTTTCAGCATAAAATCAGATGAAGAAAAAAATAGCAGATTTAAGTTTATATATTATATAACAATTATTTAAAAAAACAAAACTTTTGACACAAGTAAAACAGCTCATAACCCATAGTTAATTTAAAGGCACAATATGTAAGATTTTTATTAATTAAAATATCCAAAAACCACTAGAACAGTGTTATATATTTTGCAGACTTGTGTACTTACATTATTCCAAATGTTTCGAAGAATGTTTAAATCCAGAGAAATAAGCAATTTCAACTAGTGACACGGAGCGTGTCTATAGTGTCATTGTGTCGCCTGCCAATGACGTCATAACCCCTCGATTTCCGGTTTTGTTTTGTAGAAAACATGGAAACACCAAAGACGCTTTAATATGTTGTGTGTTTTAATAGACCGCACAGAGTAGCATTATAACAGAACTTTCAAATGTATCTAGTATGATAAAACAGCGCTGCTTTACCCCACATACGCACGACCGGAAGGAGCGGAAGAGGTCGACTGTGGCATAATAAAAGCTCCGCTGCTTTCGAGCCGTGTGTCACGCTCGTTCAGCGCCTCGTTTCGCTTCGACGGCTTTCAGCCTCACCCTGCTTCATTCTACTACGTTAATAAATCATTAGCTCATCCATGAACATGATTTCTGCCCGAGTCGGATTGCATAGGCTGTGGGGATGAAGACCGCAACTCCCATGATTCCACACTAACTCACGGCATCTTTGGCCTTTGCCTCTTTGTTTATTTTGAATACGCGCCCTATAGCGGCGAAAATTACATATTGTGCCTTTAATAAAGCATTTTTTTTTTTTGTAAACTACATTTTTTTTTTAATTAGACAGATTTTGTAATCATTTGTAATCACAGGATCCCCCGCCCCACCATTCCCCTTAATTTTTTTTTTTTACAATTTGTCCACTGGTAATAACAGAGTACTACGCAGAGGCCTATATCCTCCTCAGTGTACTGGACAAAGTAGTTTAAATTCCCTTAATTATTGAATTATAATTTATATAATTATAATATTATAATTATTTAATTGAATAACTATATATTATATTATTATAATTATTTAATTTAATAACTTAATTTATTTAACTTTAATATTTCATCTGATTAATCTGATTTAACGGTGGAGGTAAAAATACTTTCAGCATAATGAAAAAAATAGCAGATTTAAGTTTATATGGTTTATTTACGTTATTTGCAAAAAGGGCGGAGCAGGGGGCAGCCCTGCTAGAAGGAGAAGTGAATACTGTATAGCAAACGCTGTCTGTCTGTCTGTCTGTCCGGAGGTAGTTCCGGGTTCTGTCTTCATTGCTGCTGTGTTGTCCTCGTCTTATGTTGTAGGCAACAAAATCACTTTCGCCCACTTTAGGCAATCATGGCTCTTCTAATGGAGCACCAGTTCCGGCAACTTCCAGCCGACAAACAAGTGGAAACCCGGCCGTTTCTCGAGGCGGTGTCTCACCTTCCTCCTTTCTTCGGTAGGTTCTTCCGTCATCTCTCATAGTTTGAGCTCAGATTTGAGCGTGAACTCTGTGCTGTCGTGAAACGGCTGGACGTTCAAGTGATCGTTAAGACAATATTTTGAGGTTTTAAAGTTTTTAGTGTTCAGTGTAGCTTGTTCAAGTCGTCAAACAATTATTTTATTATCTATTTCAATAGGCAAATGATAAAATAGCTAGTGTTTGTTAGTTTGGATTCCCTCCCTCATAGATCACTTCAGAATGTCATTTTCAAAATGACTGAATTCGTAAACAAAGTGAAACAAAGTAACAGTGCATGCATGTTTATAGAAGAAGATTTTTAAACTGATTCAGTTACATAATTACAAACATGTTGTTACAGAAATCAGTAGTCTGATATCATCTGATTTTCTGGGATATTCCAGCTCTATGATCAGGGGTGAGATTTTCCACTCCTGATCAAGATCTTCAGTGTTCTCCAGAAGTTGTTAGTAAAGTCTGACAAAGCCTAGCTGTCAAGCAGAAGCCATTGTTTGCTTTTGAGGACTAATCTTTTTTTGGCTCAAATTTCCTTTCACAAAGAAGGCCACAAACCTATTGCATGCATAATTTAATATGCTGCCCTCGATTTTGGAAGTTGAGAAAATTGATTAGCATGGTGTTGAGTTGCCCTGCTCTATTCATTGGTGGAATGGAACATCAAAACATCTTTGTTCGAAGCCTCATTTGGTATTAATATGAAAAATGCATTTAAAATGAATTTGCCACTTGAAACGCCAAGCCTGAGGTGTTCACATTAGCTCTTGATGTACTCTTGTATTTTTGCCAGCCACCACTAAAAGGCTCCTTTTCTTGCCGTGGTTATAAAACGAACTGGATGTGATGAAGGAAGAACAAAATAAACCTTATAGTGACAATACAGAACTACAGTGGTGGTCAACAAGTTTGAAACACATTAAAATCCCAAGATTTAAAATTTAATAAAAAAACAAAACTATTTTAAGATTTTCAAGAAATTTTAAATCTAAAATGGATATGAAATATTTTCGATTCTGGTCTATTTTAGGTCACTAATAAAATTGACCATGCTGAACAAAAGGCAAACTTGTGGTGTCCATTGATGATATATTATTTAAAATTATTTTTTTTGGGTTATTTACTTAAATATTGTATTATTATTATTTTTAATACATTATTACAATTATTAAATTATGTTTATTAAATCTTAGTATTCTCTAATGTAATAAACATTTCATTAGAAATATTAATCGTATGAAAAAAAAAAAAAAGAAGCATTTTCACTCGTGATCTCAGACTTTTGACTTTTGGACCCAACTGTTTGTTCTACAAGAATCTCCAGGTGGAACCCATAGTTAAACTGATCTATGAATGATATACATGAATGATACAGGTGCTTGACCTCAATAGATTAACTTTGTATGGCAGGCTGTGATTGGAGACGTATTTATGATTGTGTGATGTCATAAGGTGATTGGGGACACTGGTTGTTGTGGATGTCGCTAACTCCCACAGAAAGACAATTAAGCTTCCCAGTTCTTGTTTAGCATTCACACTTTAACACAAAAAGCCCTGTGTGGAGTACCAACACCAGAAAGAACAAGAGGGAGGGCTGGCATTGTTGGACGTGTGTGTGTGTGTGTGTGTGTGTGTGTGTGTGTGTGTGTGTGTTTTCTGTTATTATAAGGCATTCATTCACAGTAAAAAAGCTGGAGTGTAGGCAGACTTTTTGTTTGCGTGTTTAGAGTCGCCTGTAACCAGAGATGCTCCTTTTGCTAATAGTACAAAATGCTGATGACCCAGATCTTTCCAATGGGCTGTGCTGGTTTGAACTCTACACTGTTGAACATATCACTTTTATGTTGGGAAATTCTACTCAGCTGCTACTCTCACTTGAGGAACACATACTGTATATCACTTTCTGTGATTCAACCCGATTCTTTTTTGTGTGTGTGTGTGTGTGTGTGTGTGTGTGTGTGTGTGTGTGTGTTTTCTGTTATTATAAGGCATTCATTCACAGTAAAAAAGCTGGAGTGTAGGCAGACTTTTTGTTTGCGTGTTTAGAGTCGCCTGTAACCAGAGATGCTCCTTTTGCTAATAGTACAAAATGCTGATGACCCAGATCTTTCCAATGGGCTGTGCTGGTTTGAACTCTACACTGTTGAACATATCACTTTTATGTTGGGAAATTCTACTCAGCTGCTACTCTCACTTGAGGAACACATACTGTATATCACTTTCGAAGGCTTTTCTCGTTCAGGCATTTTTTTTTTGATTGAATGGGGAAAACAAACTTTGGTGCAATTGCTCCATTTGTACGGTTCATCTGTGAGTAACCAAACAAGTGGTTACTCCGAGACCCACATTTTCAAGCTTCCAAATGAACTCTGGTGCGGTTTGATTGATATATGAAATAGTAATATGAACTCGTCCTGTTGCCCATTACAGTTCGGTAGTCGGTACAGGTGCCGGAACCGCAGGCTCAGTGTGCTGTTTTGACTCCTTTACACATTTTATAAGCACTTTGTGAGTTTTCAGCTGGTAAAAACACCATCATATGTACTCACAAACAACAAGTGCATTTAGCCCAGCATACAGTTCACAAAATATACGTCATAAAAGCTCCCCAATCAGGTTGTGACCTTTTTTTATATTTTTAGGTTTGGTATAAAAAAAATTACAGTGTGAACACTAAGCGAATGAGGTCCAGACCAAAAAACCAAGAGAAGTGAACTACAAGTGTAAACACACCCTTACTTTATCAATATATTGACCGATATTAGATATTGTGCATATTCATTTCCTCTATTTTTACATTTATATTACATTTACCATCATTTTTATACTCCCTAAAAGTTAATCCTTAGAAATTATAATGTAATAACACTGTTAAATATAATCTTTAGCAAATCTCAAAATAAATATCCATTTTTCATTGTACATTATAATGTTGTGATGCCTAAATTCACTTTAGGCATTTAAGACAATTGAGTTTTGTTGCCAGTGTTTTATTTTTCATTTGTTTAGGCAAAATAGTAAAGAATTTTATTATTGCCCATTTATTAATGCTCATGACATGAATTTAATCATCAGCTTATCCGGTATCAGGCAGAGTGTTAATATCGACGCATCAATAGTTTTAAAATAGTAGTAATGAGGTTTGTAATCTAATTAGACCTGCAAATTAATTATCAAAGATACCATTTTTAGGAGTTGCACTCAAAATCTAATTTGCTCAATTTGAAAAGGCATGACACTTCTGCCAGTCTGTGTAACCCACACAAAGTCAATTTGAAGGGCATGTTTACATGCAAACAACATACAGTAAATCATAATCAAACCAACTCTAATACAAAAATTGACAAGGCATATACAGTATTTATTGGTTGCAGAGATGGATTCAGTGTGTTTCCTTTTCCACAGGTGTTTATTTCATTATCAGACGCGCAATACATTTGGTCTCAGCGTGATAATGGGTGGTACTGAAACTTTAATGAACTGCATGGGTGCTTTCAGAAATCTGTCATGATCTCTAAGCACAGTTAATTATTCAAAGCTCTTTTTTTAAGGCGGGAATGTCAGAGTTCACACTAAGTTCTAAGGGATCAGAATTGGCAATACTTTTACCGTGTGTCTGCTACATTCCTGCAAATATTCTAGTATGTAAAAAGAGGGTTACCTCACAGCTCTGTGAAAGAACGTTGCATTCTCACATGTGTATAACATAATCTACTTTTCATGTGTACAGTAGGTTGCCAGGCAACCTTTTCAGGCAACATTTCAAATACGTGCAATAAGTGTTAATAATATATTCGCATGTATTCAAATATTACTCGTCTGTTCTTTTTTTCTCCTCTTAGATTGCCTCGGCTCTGCTGTTTTTTCCCCCATCAAAGCTGATATCGCGGGTAACATCACTGTAAGTTCACCACGTGACATACACAGTTGATAAGCACTGAACAGTATAACTTTTGCAATCATAGCTCCACCCACCTCTCTGCTTTTTCTCACAGAAAATCAAGGCTGTGTATGACAGCAATCCTACCAGGTTTAAAACCCTGCAGCACATTTTGGAAGCAGAGAAGGAGATGCATGGAACCGAGTGGCCAAAAGTAGGAGCAACACTTGCCCTAATGTGGCTGAAAAGGCAAGGCTGGGCCTGAAATGTTTTTTGATTTTAGAGAAGTGAAAGTAAAAAAACGGTTGCTTTTAAAATGTAAAGTTGCATAACGAAAAACATGGACTTTGAGACTTCCTGTAACTGTCTTTGTTAAAGAAATAGTTCAAGTAAAAATTAAAATTTGCTGACAATGTGCTCACCCTCAGGCCATCCAAGATGGAGATGAGTTTGTTTCATCATGGGAACAGAGAAATTTAGCATTACATCAGTTGCTCAATCCACTGCAGTGAATGGGTGCCGTCAGAATGAGAGTCCAAACAGCTGATAAAAACATCCATAAGTAACCCACATGACTTCAGTCCATCAGTTAATGTCTTGTGAAGTGAAAAGCTGTGTGTTTCTAATAAACAAATCCATCTTTTAGACTTCAACTTTAAAGGGGTCATATGACGTTGCTAAAAAGAACATTATTTTGTGTATTTGGTGTAATGCAATGTGTTAATGCGGTTTAAGGTTCAAAAAACACATTATTTTCCACATAATGTATATTATTGTTTCTCCTCTATGCCCCACCTTTCTGGAACGCGTCGATTTTTACAAAGCTCATCGGTCTGAAAAGCGAGGTGTGCTCTGATTGGCCAGCTATCCAGTGCATTGTGGTTGGCCGAATACCTCAAGTGTGTGACAGAAATGTTACGCCCCTACCATACTGTGTTTCCATCATACAGGCTATGGTTTCCATGTGTCCGGCGCGACGAGGCAAAACCAATAAAACCCATCACAAACGACGCATTTGTTGCATCCAGTGGGGACATAATTACTGATTGTAATGATCTTTGCGTGAACATTTGGGCGGCATTATGCAAATATCCCCACACAGTGATGTAGATATGTGGGGGCGTGTTAGAACGAGCCGTTTTAGGTAGGCGTTGCTGACTCTTAACTTTTATAAAGAATATCTCTTTGGATTTGAGACTTTAGTCTTTGCAACTTTACAGATCTTCTTTATGCACCAAGAGCTTGTAACACTCCAAAGAGAAAGGAAAAATTGAAATTGCATCATATGACCCCTTTAAACCATTGCTCTATCCAAAACATAGCTTTCTCCAGTGAAAAAGTCATTTAAACAGTCTAAAACAGTTTTGGCCAGAAGCTTGCTTGATGATGGATTTTTCTTACAAACACACAGCTCTTTACTTCGCAAGATGTTATTTGATGGACTGAGGATTACTTGTGGATTATTGTGATGTTTTCATCAGCTGTTTGGATTCTTCTGACGGCACCCATTCACTGTAGAGGATCCACTGGTGAACAAGTCATGTAGTGCTCAATTTCTCCAAATCTGTTCTGATGAAGGGACAAACTCATCTACATCTTGGATGGCCTGAGGGTGAGTGCATTTTCAGCAAATTTTCACTTTTGGGTGAACTATTCCTTTAAGGAATAGTAAATTCGGTTATCATTTACTTGCCCTTTAGTAACAAACTACATTTAAGATAAATGACATTTTTGGAACTTGACAACATCTCTCCCTATTGAGTTTCATTCTGCAAAAACGAGCACCCAGAACATTCTGTGAAACTACTCTTTTTGTGAATGTGAATTTTTATTTACCCTTTAACTAAAACCTGTTTTCCTTGGGTTTTCTGTTAGGGGGCTACGCTTTATCCAGGTTCTTCTCCAGAGTCTAGTGGATGGGGATAAAGATGAAAACAACCCTAACCTCATCAGAGTCAACGTCTCCAAAGCGTATGAAATGGCATTGAAGAAGTATCATGGCTGGTTTGTCCAGAAGCTCTTTAAAGTAAGTTTCTTAAAAAAAAAATGCATGCATATGTGTATGTATGTATTCAGAAGTTGTCTTTATGTAAGTTAAAAACAGTTTTTCGTCGTCTGAAAGTAAAATGAGTGAAATGTAAACATTTCTGATGACTGCAAAAGCTTGGAAAAACCTATTGAGGTTGCCCTGACTTCATTTTTTCAGGCAGCACTATATGCCGCTCCATACAGATCAGATTTTCTCAAAGCTCTTTCTAAAGGGCGAGAGGTCAAGGAGGAAGAATGCTTGGACAAAATGCGGCAGTTCCTAGTAAACTTCACAGCTACTATTGACGCCATCTATGAAATGTACACCAAGATGAATGCAGAGCTGGACTACACTGTGTGATCTCACATTCACACACTTTAGACCTCATCTACTGCTGTCCCACTGGATCACTGTTGCCTCCCTGTAGACACCTCCTTAGTCTCCTCATTGGACTGTTCTTCTCTCCTACTGGATCCTGCATCTCCAGCAGTATACTGTTGTGTTTTCTCTTGGGGGACAATTAGGGTCCAAGCTGCTGAAGGCTTTGGTGGTTTTGGAAGGGAGGATGTCTGTTTGTGTTTGTTCTGCTCGTGTTGACCATTTGAATGCTTTGGCTTTTCTTTAGAAAAGTAGTGTTCTTAAAACAGACAGTTTGTGAGTGTTTTATAACTTTAACTACTAATCATTTCTGTTTGATACATGCACTTTAAGTTTGTGTATGGAATGGTTCTGTATGTTATATACTGCAAATTAGGGTTTTCATTTGACTTTTTTTAATTATACCAAAACAAACGTCTGCAGACTCTCTAACCAAATATCTGACATTGACTGTACTGCTGTTAGTTTTTACTTTGGATTCTATTTTATGAGAAAAAATACTTGAATGTGACATAAAATATAAAGAAACTACTTCCTCAGAAGTGACAAAATGAAGCCACTATATTGAGTGGTGAAAGAGTAAATAGTAAAACGTCTATGATAATTTCTTAATAAAAATTTGTCTTTTAATAATTTATTTCTACAAGACTTCTTAAGACTCTTATTATATGGATGACTGTGAATCTTCATAGACGTAATTGGTCTGATGCTTTGTTTATGTAATGTAATGGATGAGTATTGTTGGTTTTAATTTTTTCATTCCCAAAGGTTAATTTCATTCAAACTAACTGCTTTTTAGAAATAAATGTTAATTTATGGAAATGATTTGTTCTTTATTCCAGCTGCCTTGTGCTTCGTTTTATGACATTACAGACTTATTTCACTTTGCTTGGTCAGTAGGCAAACACTGATGAACCACATCTCAGTTATGTCCCAGGTTAACCACTATGCAACAACACTAATGCATTTCATAGGACAACATACAGTGCATTCTGAAGATGGTATTTTAACCAGTGGAGTTGACATCAATAAAAGCTCATTTATTTGAATGATTTTTGTCAAAGAGTGAATATCTCACTGGTGTAGAGGATGGACAAAACTGAAGCAGTACATCATGATGACCCTGTGACTGATGCCTTCACGTGCTGTTTGGCTCTTCCACTGTAATTTTTTTTATCTCAATGTGTCTTACAATGATCATAGTTATGTGCAGTCTCTTTAAAATATTATTCAAATCACGACCTTGTGTAAGTCAGGGTTTCTACAGACATGAACAAGTTAAATAGAAGACTTTTTAATACCACCTTATATGAAATTTAAGACCTAAACCTGTAATGGAAATACACATTTTATTACATACATGTATGTCATTTTAAATTTGTTTAAATAAAAAAGAAAACAAAATAGCATTGCTGTAAATTATATTTATTACTACGATATACAGTGAACTTTTCACATCAGCAGACAATATTCCATACAAAATATCCCCGCAAAATCACTGAGATTTTTGGTGGAGTAAACGATTTATTCTGAAGCAATATTTTCATCAGTGTTCTATCAGCTTTTACATACTTAAATCTGCATATTTTTAACCTTTTTAGATGTATGCATCATCTTTCATGTCAAATTATTATAATTTATCAATAAATTCAATATACACTATAGGGCTGCTACCAGTCAGATGAAATCATTTACACTGCAAATAACAACAATTACAACTGCAATAAATAATGTTATGAGATTAATGTTTTAAATGCATTTATGAATATACAAATAAGAAATGTTGAGGGGAAAAATACATACTTTTCCACAAACTTCACAACTAAACTATGGTAAGTCACTTAATGAGCGAGTCATTAAATCATTCATTCAACTGATTGAGTGTGTTATCATGCTGGACTTTCGTGGACAGCTGACTCCTAAAGTTTTTGATATTCCTCATATTCTGTGTGGTGGTCAGATAGAAATTAATCTTTTCCAATAAGTTTAAACTGATTTTTTTACCTTTTATGGGCATTTTTACCTTTATAATGCCACTTTTTCTAAAAGTGTGCATTATCTTTTGAGTCAAATTCTTACAAAAGATACTTTAAATGTGAAATTAAAACCGCCAGTAGGTGGCAGCAAGTCACTGTTAATAAGTGAGTCGTTGCGATTAAACCGAATCATTTAAACGAGTGATTCATTTAGGAACAAAACGCTGTCATGTTGCTCAAAGACACAAAACAGCGCTGTGGCTTTGTTTGGAATGATTTTTGTTAGCGAAATAGTGCAAAAACAGGCAATATGGTGTCTAAAACGTAAGTCTCTTAATAAAACTTCTAGTTTATTGAACTGTTGTAAAAAATCAATAGGCCTATCACATTTGTAATCATGGTAATTTTTGGAGAAAAAAGGCACTCTTCATGTGAAATTGATTAACTATATGAAGTGGTATAAATATACACATTTTCTGCCCCCATGTCTTGAATTTGTGATCATTCTGAATGTATTTTAATAGACTGAATCATGCCATAAAAGAGCGCACTGTTAAATGCGCACGCGCACTAAGTAATTTTTTATTTTTTTATTTTTTTTATTAATAAACATTATTCAAATACAACTAGACTTCACGTAATGCGTGCACTCTGTAGGTGTTTTGAATGTTTTTTTTTTGCGTCGTGAGAATATTGAGCAAAATAGCTCACTTGTCCTGGTGTTACATAACTATATAATGTTATGAATAAACTAAACATTTTGAATTTTTACCTCAGTTTGTTTCTTCTGAGTTTATGTGTGCTGTTACACTCATTTGTTCTGAAGACTCTCACAAAAAGACCTTGATACCAGAAATATACTATCCATTATCAATCGCTGTTTACATTGAATGTAGGCAAATAAAAGTACAATCTAAGAGCTAATAATAGTCCTTATATTAGGAAAACGTTATTTAAGACATTTTAAGACTTTTTAAGGACCCGCGGACACCCGGTAAGTTGTTTTTGCGGTGTACTTTCCTTTTGGCTGCGCTAAAAAGGCCTTTATATTTTGTTCTGTTTTATTCCTCAAGTATAACCATACTTTTCCTCTATATGTAAATGCATATTAAGCCATCATATAACTGTGTGCTTTCAGATTTGAATTCGCAAATACATGTACATAATAGCTACTTATAAATAAATAAAAGTCCAGTGGGACGAAAAAAAATTCGAATTAAAAAAAAAAGAGAAATACATTACAAATGCATTTTAAGTGTTAACCGACATTTGTTAAAGATGTTTAAAATATTCATACATATACAATACATTTAACACTACTTAGTAACAATATAGGCCTACACAATCTGAACTGAATTCAAAGAAGCGGGAAGTAAAAAGATATACTGTAAAGTATTTATTTTGATAATAGTTTTTAATCATTTATATTGTCTTTATAATGTCACTAATACTGAAAACAAATATTATGAGTTGGCTAATATTAGCCTATTATACACGAGACAGTCTCTTAAGTTGCTTCTTCAGGAGCACACCAGAGGGCGCCGTTCCCAACATTTTGCATGTAAACGCACGACAACAAAAAACTTAGCCATGCAAATTAGCCAAACCGGTCATACCTGTTATGATGAAAGACCAATACAATATAATATGAGTGATATTATATATTATAATATAATGGTATAATATGTTTTATGTTCTCAAGGCTTTAAAAGAAAGAAAGAAACGTACTTTCTGCTAATATTACAGTTAGAATGTGAGTAGTTTGCGAAGTAGACGGTGAATATTTCGTTTGTATACAAGGCTTTCTTAGTAAAATGGCTCAAGTTCACAAGTTAGACTGTGAGGATTTTGTTTGGTTGCGCTTGAGACGTAAAATGACTCTGAATGAAGAGTTCCACACACCCATAAGTTAACGCTCATTTCTACAGGTTTTCATTCAGTGGGCGGTGGGAAATCAAAACGCTGCTTCTGCACTCCTTCTGTCCCATTATCGGTATAAAACACCCAGGAGGAACGATGAAGCCGTTTCCAAAGTCTACCTAAAGAGCTATACGGATCCAACCTGAAGAATAAATGGACGAATCTGACCTCATAAACGGAATAACTACTGTTTCTACGTCTAAGAAGAAACAGTACATTTGTTTTTACAGGTGAGCAGCTTTTCCAATCCATGACTTGTGATACAGTTTTATAACTGTGTTGTGGGAATGTTGGGAGATTTAAAATCCTCATGAAACACTTTAGAACAGTTTAAAAGAGTTTAGAACCATTTGGAATTGAAAAAAGTAACAACTTCCTCTTGCCGCTATACCTGATTATTTCCTAGTCATATTGTTGTCTGTATCAACATAGAACCTGTTTGACATGCACAGATCTGTTAATCAAGCTTTTTGTTTTTTGCTTCTCAAAGTTAAAAGTTCTATGAGCTCAGAACTGTAGTTGAACTGTCAAAAGAACCAGCACTGAGTGCTCTTTGACTTACATTCATTTTCCCCACAACCTCATTTTTAGTTAGATCCCAGCTGTTTGGCTCTTTGGAGACCTTATGACATGGAAATGGAAGCGTAGATCTTCCTCTGGGAGCATGGAGATGGAGGAGTCTGTCATTTCCAGCTGTTATCTAATGCAATTCTATGTAGATTTTCCACATCTGTTACATTTCTCATTAGGTCTCCCAGTTACATGTTCTGATGCACCACCATCGCACCCTCCAATTCCCAAAACACAATAAGATGACTTAGTCCATCGCACTTCCATGTTATCACAGCTTATCAAAATGTCCACTGTTCTGCTTTCACTCTCTGTGGTGATAATGGACTGTATTGGGGTCGGGTCAAAGCAGAGGTACTGCTGTAGCCAGTATTTGGATAGCGCTTGTCAGGCCAGGGGCAGTAACTGTGGGGGCTTGTGCTAGATTTTCCAACATCCACTTAAGCAAACACGAGGAACAGATGAAAACCTTCATACTGAACCGTTGGGGGAAAGAGTGATAAAATCCTTCTACAGTATCAGTGGTGTAGTCTGAAGGCTGGAATGCAATACATTACTTTTGAAATGCCTACAATATAGGCATCATATACTTGCCTATTTTGTTGTTACAGAGAAAAACTCACACACTAAACAACTGAGGATCACTCAGTCTTTCCGAACACAAAGATTGTCCATTCATCTAAATAGGCTATATTTCAAGGTGGGTTAGTCCATCTCAAGTGGTCCAAAAATTGTAAACTTGGTTGATTTTTTTTATTTTATTTTATAGGTCAAATCATTCCAAAGTTAAACACAAGAAACTCACAGAGAAGCATGCACTTTGGAGATGCATGACAAATTAAAACAATATGTGTTCTAAAAGCGGCTCAAAATATCAAACATGTTTGATATCCTCCGATTGAGTGGAATAAAGTCTGAAGCTAAAAAAATCAGATTCTGTGCCCATTATACACTACACAGTTTTCTTTGAAATCTGCCAAGTCCAACTGCTCAAAATCTGCAGACTGGCTCTGACTTGTGACAACTAATGTCATCTAAATCAGGGCCAAAATCTGGGCAAAAGTCATGTAGTGTATTCTAGGGTTGCAAAGGGGAGGAAAAATGTCCAAAAGTTTCCAAAAATTCTGGAAAATGTTTGTAAGTTTCCAGAAATCTTCTACCTTTTTGCAACCCTAGTATATTCCAGCCTAACATTTGAGAATTTGTCATGTAACAGCATAAATTCTAAAATAAGTAAACATTGTTGGGGATTACTCTTAAACTTTCTCTCAGAGGAGTTGTGGAGTGTCTCGGACATGCCTGAACAGGACCAGTGATTGTTATTGTGGCGATGAGCTCATGGAGAATCCAAAAAACCGAAACCTGGAAGATGGCACTGTCCCATATTGCCAAATTATGAGTTCATTTCAATCATTGCCTAACCCTAAACCTTATGTCATTCCAAACCATATGACTTTCTATCATATGTGGAACACAAAAGTAGATATGTTCACGCTGCTGTGTTCATACAAAAGTATATAGCATCCAGGGATTTTTTTAACTAAAAAAAAAAAAAAAACAGATACTTAACAGTTTTAAATGTTATCATGCCTTATCGTAGGGCTTTAAAAGTACATGTGAACCAATTATTTGCACTTGATAAAATGTCAAATGCAAGTTTAGTGCACAAAAAGAACTTTATACATTCTGCGGGGATTTTTTAAACAAAAAAAAAAAAAAAAAACCTATTAAAAAGTCACATCACAAAAGATAGTCCACCTATAAATTTGATACTATTGGTTGATTTTTAATTTTCCACTTTTCCAGTTTTTGAACATTCTTGTTATTTAGACATAAAAAATAAGGTTGAGCAACTTCCATTGGACCTCTTGAAATGGATTGACTCTGGTGCTTTTTTGTAATTTTGGGTGGTTGTCCACCCTTTGCCACTGTATACTTTGGTTGTATGGAAAAGAGCAGCGTGAACATTCTTTAAAATGTCTTCTTTTGTTTTCCACAAAAGCAAGAAACTCTGTTTTTGAAACAAAATGATAGAGTTTTTACTTTTGAATGCAGTGTTTTAAGCAGCACTGTAATTAAGTGCAACATCAGCAATAGTGGTTCTTTGATGTCGTCATCATCCATTGTCTCAGGAATTCAGACTTAACTGTACTTGGATGCAATGGAGGAAGTTCCTCTCAAACTGTGAAGAGAATAGGACAGAGGGAGTGTGAGTCATGCCTGTTCTGGGAAATGAGAGAATCAGTTTAGGACTGAAATGAATCCCACGATGGATTGTGGCATGTGGACAAAGGGACTGGAGTGGGATGTGTGGAGGGGTGAATAGAGGGGTGTTTTTTTTTAGCTGTGACGAAGTGTCTTGGTTCAAAACATTGCATGGGCACCAAAGTATCCATTAAGGGAAAAATGTGTTAAATTTGTGTTTTAATAAATTTGAATCTTTTTATATGATTCTTAATTTCTTTCTTTTTGAATTGCTGGCCTTGCTTTCGCACATTTAATATTTGTTCACCTGTCTGTAGTGGTACTTATCATACGGTGTTACGAATTACATTACGTATGTTTACATATGTTTATTCAGATACTGGATTAGGATTGAAATTCATACACATAATTAAAAACAAACCCAATCCAAGGTACAATGCAGGTTCACAACAACAGTACCAGGCTGTCAAAATCAGTTCAGAACACACGTAACAAATTAAAACCGAAATCCAAGACTATAAGAGGATGGGGCAGAAAACAATGAACTAGGATAGACAAATCCACAGTACACAAATTAACTCTCAGAGCTGCATGCCATGTTGGCTGACAGGATTTCACAATGTGCTTACTTGTTTACCTAAACAGCAAATACAAACCAGGTGTAAATGACTGAATGGTTTCAGAAGCCGTCAGCAGACATGGATCTTACAACATGTTTCTTGCCGAGTTCCAGTTTGACAGTTGTCTTCTGTAAACGCAGGTATTGTTTTTTTTCCCTCCAGGTCTGTTTGTGTCCCTGCAGACCTCCTTACACTTTCCAGCTCCCCGGAAGAGTAATTTGGCATTGAGGAAGTGCACATAGCATACAAAGAAATGACTGAAGTAAGTAGCTTATTTGTTTCTACTTAATTATGTCCAAGCCTGACTTCAAATTTTCCTCAAGCATCATTGCAGTGCAAAAGTGACTTGCAAAATTGTTTAAGGCTTTCAGAAGGTCAGAAATGCTTTTGATTAACAGCCCAAAGTTACAGCAGATGTTTGGTAAGAGTCCTCATTGGCGATGCCAACTCTTACGTATGCATACAATGTAAGAAAGAAGAAAAAGCCATCGGTCTGATTGCAGTCAGTGTCTTGAAAATGTCTTTAAGCTGTTACATCCAACTCGTTCTTGACTGCAATTTAAAGGTGGTCATACACAAAATGTATTAATAAAATAGAACATTTTATTAAAACGATTCCATTAGGGTACACTGAGAAAAAAAAGCAGAGATGTGTAGTGGTTAACTAGCAAACAGCAACAAAGTAATATAGAACTGCTATTGAAAGTCAGGACACAAGCAAGTATCCTTGACTCTGCTGGAGGAAGAAGCTACCAGGGAAAGATCCCTGTCAAAAACAAAAGAAGCACACCCAATTGAACTTATTAACGCCACTCTAAAGACAACGATAGTGCCAGTCAGTGTGGTCATATCAATACATTTTTGAAAGTTAATTTTTTTCTGTGACAAGGCAATACTGTATCCCATCTCATTAAGTTGGGCCCTTTTTAACATTTGTTAAAAACAACATTTAAAGGAACAAACACAGAACACTTCCTGGAAGCAGCAATGCTATTTCCAATTTTACCTGCTCCTGCTGTATAATTTATATAATCAGACCAGAAGAGCAAATGATCAAGTTTCAAGAATACTAATTAAATAGCCTACAGTTGGGGAAACGAACTTTGACCACTTTAAGTATCTGTATATTTTTCGATTGTTTCCAAAGCCCTGTACAAGTTCCATTAAGCAAGCATCAAATTTAGTCTTGCATATTGGTTGAGATAGTTGCCTAGCTGCAATTTTAATTACTTTCCATTTAAATGAGTCTAGAGCACATTTCTTCACATTTTTCTTGCATTTAAAGTCCACTCAATCCATTTTTGACTTTCCAGCAGGGTTTCTCCGCTTCCACTCTACTAAAGCGTTATCGTCTGGCCATGACAGAGTCAAACTCAGTCTCCTCACCATCCGGGACTGCTGCTGAGGACCCATCAGAGGGTAAAGACATTTCAGCAGACGGGGATCCCAACTTCCCGATGTCTTCACTGGCAGAACTTCTGGACAATGATGATGGATCACAGCCAGCCCAGGATTCAGCTCGACCTGGACAACAGAATGATAACAAGCAGAACTCGCGAATAAGGTTCCCAGGGGCCTTTAAAAAGGGAGTTCCTAACCCCATGGACCTTCTTGAGTCCACCATGTCTGAGTATCCAGTGGCACCTGGGCCGAAGAAAGCACCTATGGACTCCCTGTTTGACTACGGCACATGTAGGGAGATCAACAATCAGAAAAAACGCAGGAAGAAACTTCCACGAGGGTGAGAGACATAGCTTCTCATGTGTTTTTGTTTTATGTTTGGGCCACTTTTATTGATCCAGTAGTGGAAAGGGTACAGGAAATGCAGAAAGAGGGGAATGAGACGAGGAAAATGTCAGAATCAAACTTGCATTGCCCAAACACATGCACTAACCGCTAAACCACAGCCAAAATGTTTTTTAGGTGGTAAATAACCTCTCGCCCTCTCAGATAAGTTGCACCTTCTGCTGGTAATTTTTTATATGATTTATACTCTTTAAACTTTTTAAAAGTGGCTGTTTTCCATAAAATAAATCATGTTGATTGCTGGCTCAAGTTCAGTTTAGTGTGTTGAAAAATAAAGAAGTATAATATTTTTGGTATATTTATTATATTTATAATACACCTATATATAATACTGAATATATAATATAATATAACATATAATGCCATCTTTCTTTTACACTTAAAGAAATACAAGTTGTTAAAACTGTTTATTCTTTGGATATGTGTTTCATTACCTAGGACTGCAAAAAAATCATTCAAGTGCATACAGTTACCTTCTGGAATCTTAAAACATAGATGGACACATTGTTTACTGGGTGATAGAGTGCAGACTGTGGTTTGAGGACTGCTTGTTATGAAATAATCACTTGTTGTATCAGTTGTGAAATGTTTCACAATTGCAATGTTTTGAGGTTGTTAATAGTCATAAATATTTATTTGTATAGCACCTTTCATACTGTACATAAAATGCAGCTTAAAGTTCTTTACAGGTCAGAATATAAAAAAGAATTGCTTTAATTGTGGCGAGACTGTGGTCAGATCTCCTCTGAATGCTTTACAGATAATGAAGTGTCACTTTTGCATGTATTATGCTCCATGCTGAGGACAGTCTACTCATGATTTTGCACTCTTGATCATGCACAGTGGGGCGAATGAATGTCTGTTGTCGTTTCCATGAATGCTTTTGGGGTAATGTTTATGTTGAGGTCTGTTAGGCAGTCAGTTTTTCCTCAGTACATAGACTTATTTGTGGAAGCTTTTTCATAGTCCACTCCATTAGGACTTGTCCAGGTTGGGTGGTTCCATTACACCTCAACCGCTACACCTCAACGTTTTCGTGAATGCCCTGTACAATTTTATATTTGTTAAATGTTCAAAGGTGCAACAAGTAATGTTTCTTTAAAAAAAGTTGAATAGTGCTTTTTTGGGTGTAAATGATTATACTCATATGAGATGAAGACTCTTGTAAGTTAAGATAAGCCAATCCCCTCATTAAAGAAGCAGATTTACATCACAACCAGCCGTGTCTTGCAATTCAGTCGATGTCAGTTTGGGACAGTGAAACATAAAGATACTTGGTGCAATTTTAAATGGAGTCGTAATCTTTAAAGTTCCTCTAAAAGTGTATGTTTCCCTCTGCAGGAAGGCTGAGATTGAGATGTCATGTGACGAGGGATCCCTGGAGCCCCCTGTTCTTAAAGTCTTCAACCGCTGGCTGTTGTTTGAAGCCGTATCTCGAGCAGATAGAAGAGCTCTGGATGGTCTCCTGCAGTATCTTCAGTCAAATGAAAAGAGGCTGACAGATGAGGAGTTCAAAGGTGCATTCTGGGAATGGTTTGGTCTCTGAGCAAACAGCACTGAGTGTAAATAGAAAATGATTGAACTACGATGTTCTTGACCGTTTTACTAGAGTAAAGACTATTATTAGGACATTTTGCTTTCCTTAATAATGATACCACTTTTTTATTAAAAAGACAAAGCCCTCCTATATTACACATGAGAAATCAACAGGGTTGTGTCCCTAAATATCCGAAGTTATCGCAACCCTAGGCTTTTGTTATTGTGCCTTTTTCGTTTAGCAAAGGAAATTCTATTATATCAGTTGATGTGATCCTGCAAGGTGGGGTCATATTTCTGCTTCCTGCCTCAAAGGGTCAAGCAAACTTTTAACGGAGAGCAGTAAGAAATCACAGCAAACTGTCACAAATGGAATGAAGGATTCTATTTGAGGAGATCAAACAGATAACCCTGGCTAAATATAAATAATGAAAAAAAAATCTCACTTGATTGAATCGGGATTTAGAGGAAAATTTGATACCTTTATGAAAGAAAGGCAGCAAGCTTTGCCATTACTTTCATACTTCAGATTAATTATTAAACTTTGATGTGTACATTTTTCTCTCTTGCTTTTCTTAGTAATCAGACCCAAAATTTGCACTTGCTGGATGTTAAAAAAAGCCAAACAAAACCCCATAGAAGTAAGAAGACACATTATCCCTCTCTCCAGCATCTCCACTTCTAAGCTTCTCACAGAAAATGGAGGAACTGGTGTATGCTGGGACCAAACTCTCCCACTCTTTCGCTGCAATCCCCAAGATATCAACTAAAAAACGGCGATGTTTACAGAACAAGCGGGAACCCAGTGTGCCTGTAGCTTTCTCTATTTCTGTTTTATCACATGACCTACCATCTAATCTACAATCTAATACCATCTAAGACTACCATCTAATCTGCGGCCTATTATGCATCAAACTAAGATTGCTGTAAAGTAATGCCATCAAGTTAGCATTTTTAAACATTCGCTCACTAAAAAAAAAAAAAAAATCTGATCAATGACTTAATAACCACAAACAACCTGGATTTTATGTTTCTAAACGAAACATGACTAGAAGACAGCTGCAGTGCAACAATCCTCAATGAAACAGCCCCTCCTAACTTTACTTTCATGAGTGTTTGCAGGACTGTTAGGAGAGGTGGAGGTGTAGCTGCTCTATTTAAAGATGTCTATCAATGCAAGCAAGTGTCATTTGGTCAGTACTTGTCTTTTGAATATCTAGGGATTGTGTTGGAAGGTGCTCCACGCATTCTGTTTATCATTATTTACAGGCCTCCAAAATACTCTCCAGCCTTTGTTGAAGAGTTCACAGAACGGTTATCAATTGTTTCTGTTTCTGACTGTTTTGCTATTGTTTTTTTTTTTGCGATAGTTCTCAAGGTGAATGCATACCTTGACTCTAGGGGTCAAACAACTAAAAGTCAAGTCAAGAATCTTGGTGTGATTCTGGAGACAGACCTTAGTTTCAGTAGTCATGTCAAAGCAGTAACTAAATCAGCACACCATATCACACCAGTCCTCAGGTCCTTACACTGGCTTCCAGTTATATTTAGGATTGATTTTAAAGTACTTTTACTCGCTTATAAATCGCTCAATGGCCTAGGACCTAAATACATTGCAGATATGCTCACTGAATATATAAACCTAACAGACCACTCAGATCATTAAGATCGAGTACGTTAGAAATACCAAGGGTTCACACAAAACAAGGGGCTTTTAGCTATTATGCCCCCCGCAGTTGGAACCAGCTTCCAGAAGAGATCAGATGTGCTAAAACATTAGTCACATTTAAATCCAGACTCAAAACTCATCTGTTTAGCTGTGCATTTATTGAATGAGCACTGTGCGACGTCCGAACTGATTGCACTGTTATTTTATGTATAATCATTTTCTATTTTTAACCGTTTTAAATTCATTTTAAATCAATTTTTAAATCATTTTCAAAGTTTTGAAATTCCTTGTTTTATTGTTGTGATTATTTGTTTTATGATTATTTTACTTTCTTTTATGTAAAGCACTTTGAATTACCATTGTGTCTGAAATGTGCTATATAAATAAACTTGCCTTGCCTTGCCTTACATTGAAAGACGGACACAAGCCATATCTAGGAGCCAAAATATCATACCGACTTGGGACAGACACAGATTTTCTTAATAAAATGTAAAACTTTAGTTGATAACAGATGTTCTTTCCTGTACTTTCTCTAGAACCTTCTACAGGGAAGACTTGCCTACCAAAAGCACTTCTGAACCTGCACAGTGGTCACAACGACACCATCCCTGTGTTGATGGACATTGCCGAACAGACCGGAAACCTCAGAGAGTTCATTAACACGCCCTTCAGAGATGTGTACTATAGGGGTGAGTCCTCCAACCACTCAAGACTGACCAGATTCAACACAAAAATTTCAGACGTCAGAACCAGTTTTCAAGCATCATTTGTCTAAAATGTTTCCAAAGTCTGTGGCGTGAGCTAACATTTACTCTGAGCAGTTTCATGAAATATGAGCAGGAAGGTGGAGTTTCATGTGTGCTTCTGACTGAGCTCAATGTTAGAGAAGTTACCCCAGAGTTAGCGTTGGGTTTCCTGGAGTCCCCACCCTGTTCAGTACAAAGAGTCCTCACAAGCACTGCTGAATTTAATGCTGTTCCTCTGTGGCCTGTTTAGGGTATTTTAATTTGCCAGTGCCACACCCGATGCACTTCATAACTTTCCTTTCCCTCTGATACACAGTTTTCAGTGCTGAAGCCTAGCAGCTAAAACACACTTCAAGTCCGGCTCATGTTATCTCTTCTTTTTCCTTTTCTTCCATGTCAATTAAAGTGGTAAATGGCCAAAATATTAAAAATAATCAAATATATTAAGGTATTTATATACAGTACACTGCTTTTCAAAAGTTTGTGGTTTTAAAGAAATTGATTCTTTTATTCAGTAAGTGCACATGACAGTAAAGTCTTTTACATTGCTACAAAAGATTTTTATTAGTGCTGTCAAACGATTAATCGCGATTAATCGCATGCAAAATAAAAGTTTTTGTTTGCATAGTATATGTGTGTGTTCTGTGTATATTTATTATGTATATAAAATACACACACACACACATACAGTATATATTTTGAAAATATTGACATGTCTATATTTATAAATACGAAGT
Organism: Sinocyclocheilus anshuiensis; assembly: GCF_001515605.1. Lineage (NCBI taxonomy): Eukaryota > Metazoa > Chordata > Actinopteri > Cypriniformes > Cyprinidae > Sinocyclocheilus > Sinocyclocheilus anshuiensis. Next base: position 281,331 of record NW_015548231.1, on the reverse strand, counting down.
CATAGAGTGAAACTCATAGATTGAATGAATGAATAAATAAATAAATAAATAAAGCAAGCCTGTTGTAGGACCATTTAGATTTTTAAGAAATAATTTAGAAATAATTTAAAATAAGCACATCCCATAATGAAAATGTTGTTTTATATAATGTTTATATTAGTGCTGTCAAACGATTAATCGCGATTAATCGCATGCAAAATAAAAGTTTTTGTTTGCATAGTATATGTGTCTGTACTGTGTATATATTTATCATGCATGTATATATTTAAAGCGGTCATATGATGCTGCTAAAAAGCTTTATGCACCAAGAGCTTGTAACACTCCAAAGAGAAAGGAAAAATTGAAATCGCATCATATGACCCCTTTAAGACAAATGTTACGTTTATTTATTAAATATATTGATATATTATATAAGACGTTTATTTTGGATGCGATTAATCGCGATTAATTGTTTGACAGCACTAATTTTTATCTTTCAAATAAATGCTGTTTCCTTGAACTTTCTAACCACCAAAAAAATTAAAATAATATTTTTTTTTTTTGCGTTTTTAGTATCAATATTGAAAACTGCTTAATTTAAAAAAATGTTTCTTGAGGACCAAAATGATTTCTGAAGGATCATTTTACACTGAAGACTGGAGTAATGGCTGCTGAAAATTTAGCTTTGCCATCACAGACATAAATTACATTTGAAAATATATTAAAATAGAAAACAGTTATTTTAAATTGTAATAATATTTCACAATATTACTGTTTTTACTGTAGTTTTGATCAAATAAATGTGGCCTTGGTGAGCATAAGAGACTTCTTTCAGAAATGTTTGGAAATCTTACCAATTCCAAACTTTTGCATGGCAGCATATTATTAATATATTATATTAATTTCATTTTTATTTATATGTTCTGGCAGTAGACTCATATTTAAACCTAATTTTTATTTTCATGCTGTTGTAGCCTAATCTTTGACTTGTTGTACATGCCAGGTTTGTAATAGCAGCATTATTAATACCGGGAAGTTATATTTCTCCAAATACATAATAATGTACTTGCGGCAGACGTTGTGTAGTCTGCCTCTCATTTCCTCAGGAAACAATCACTCACACATTAGTTCAGTTTGTTTACAAGTGTTGGCTCCAGGCCTCCAGGCAGTAAAGTATATATGTCAGATAGGCTAAGTCTGCAGATTTCCTCATGTAGACCCACTGCCAAAAAGCATACAAATACACCGAACTACTAAAAGCAAGTCATTAAAGATGATTCCTTTCTTCTTAGTTCAGCCAAGTATATGATAAAAGGCTTCCTTAAACTTAGACTTTAAGTTTAGGCATCCTTTATTATTCTGTTAAATCTGTGGACAATAGAAAGAAATAAAGTTTCCATCAGTAATATAAGAGTTTTAGTCACAGTCACTAGGACAAATGTTACTACCGTGCACTGGTGATGCATTCGTTGTTGTTCATGCACACATTAAGATATGAAACCTAATTGTTTTGTAAATATGGACACAGGGTAGCGGTCTATTCAAACTGCTGACACATGGGCCACTGCTAAACATGGATGTTAATAGCTAAAGCAAATCAGAAGCTGAACAACAAAACAGGCAATCCGAATATTCTTAGTGTTTTCGTTAATCTAAAATAAATCTAAGAACAAAAGTAGCAGACGACATTAACAGAGAGAGAAGAACAAAATGTGTTTATGTCCTATAGAGCTCTCACACAAACACTCGTTACAAAACTACAGGCTCTAGACACAATATGAGCCGGATTGCCTAATTTTCATACTGCAATACTTCCTCTTGTGTAAGATAAGTTGATAGCATCTAATAATATCATGCCGGTTCCCGCTGCTCTGTCTGATAAGATGTATCCTAGATATCAGTTTTCCTGTAACGTTACAGAGCGCTTTGGTTTGGATGTTAAGGTCAGTTCTTTATCATGTGATGAACTGCTTCTAACTGATTCTTTACTGGCATCTTCATTTATAATATAAATGTGGTGTGTCCGTAGGTCAGACAGCAATGCATATCGCCATAGAACGACGATGCAAACAGTACGTGGAGCTTCTGGTGGAGAAGGGGGCTGATGTTCATGCTCAGGCCAGGGGCCGATTCTTTCAGCCCAGAGAGGAGGGTGGATACTTCTACTTTGGTGAGTTTGGTGATGCTAGTTTTGTAAAGGTTTAAACCATCTTTATTGTGAGTGATAAGGAATCCAACCAGTTATTAATGTTTAATGTATTGAGAATATGAGTGGATTTTCAGTGTATTGTGTAGGATATGAATCTGCTACAGTTGCAGTCGTAAATCTTCATTCATATATTGAATGCTTTAATGCTTTTAACCTCATTACAACATGCTGGAGCCTTTAACTCCCAAAGTTAGCTCCATTTCCTGTTTTATCAGTCACTTTAGGGTCAGTAAGATTTAAAAATTTTTTAAGAAAGGAATAATATACTTTTATTTAGCAAGCATTAAATTGCTGAAAAGTGACGGTGTAAATACATGCATAATGTAAAAAGAATTTTTCCCCCTATTTTTTTTACTTTATCAAAAGTTCTTTTAGAAAAAGTATCACCGTTCCCACAAAAATATTAAACAGTACTACCGTTTTTAACAGTGATAATAGAAAATATTTCTTGAGAATCAAATCAGCATATTATCATGATTTCTGAAGGATCATGTGACACTAATGTCTGCTAAAAACTCAGCTTTGCCATTACAGAAATAAATGATATTTTAAAATATATTGAAACGAAAACATTATTTTAAATTGTAATAATGTTGTAACAATATAATTTATAATAATTTTGCTTTTGATCAGTCAGCATCTGCAGTCTAGTCTTTATTACTTTGCCAATGAATAACCAATACATTTTGGCCCAGTGTTTACCGTAGTAACATCAGGTGATTTTCTTTCCTTTTTCCTAAAACCCTCTCTTTAGTTGGCAAATGTGAGGAGCATTAAACAGTTTACATTCATTAAATGTTTAGCTGTGAGTAAAAAGGTTTCTGTAGCTTAGAGGAAAACCAACAAGACATTATGTCACAAATAAAACAAGTGTTGGTTAGAAGAGAGTGAATGGAGCCTCTGTGTTTGCAACGGAAAATACAGTAAAAGGGTCTTATATTTGGAGGCCTGATGGTCTGAAGTACAGCATACTAGAAAAGTTTCCTCTCATCTGCCTAAACACATTCTGCCCCCTGTTGACAAGAGTGTGTTACTACAGCTGTGAAAATGGCCTTTCTTAAAGGGATAGTCCACCTAAAAATTGCTCACCCTCATTGTTGCAAACCCATATGCATTTCTTTCTTCTGTGGAACACAAAAACAGATATTCTGAAGACTGTTAGAAACTAAACTGTTTTGTTTTCCTATTGACTTGTGTTGTATTGACAAAAAAATAGAATGGAAGTCAATGGGTTTGGGTGAGTAAATAATGACATGGTTTTCTTTTTTGGGTGGACTATCCCTTTTATACATGCTTCTACACGCTATTGTGCATGATTCATTAGTGCAAGTTATCCCAAAGAAAAGTCTGTTTGTTTTTGTAATTTTTCATCAAAAGGTAAGCTCTGCTTTACTTCTGAAGTGTCATTTTTGGATGATATGTGTAAGTCCTGCCCCTACTTTTTTTTTTTTTTGTCATGTCAAATATTCTAATTAGTTTATCCCCACAGGACGTTAGCGGTTACAAAGCCGTGATTTTAAAATCAAGCTGAGAATTTGAATTCCCTATTCATGAGCCTCATTTACATCTCACAAATTTTAAACCCCAAAACAAGACGTCTGCTTTGGAACTGACTGAAAGATGCAAAACTATTTTAAAATAATCCAAGGATGACAGAATAGAATTATCTTTTCTGGTGCCCTGCCAGGAGTCTCCATCTCTCTTTTATTCACCTGTAAATTAGTTTCATTTGTATTAGACACGGCTGTCAGTGTTTAATCCCTCCTGATCTGAGCACGAAGGGAGTCATTCGCCGCGGAGCTTCCCGGTGACGTGAGCGTGAACCTGTGAGCACTGACAGCTAATGTGATTTAGCAGTCACGCTAACCGCTCTCTGAGCGCGTGCAAATCAATGAGAGCGAAGCGTTTCTATAAGAAGTGACATGAAAATAATCTGTCACCCCTGGCAACAGCTCACTCTCAAGGCTCTCTGTTTGGTTTTCCTGTTTGAGATGGTTCTCGTGAGACGAGCACTAATTGAGTACTGGATACAAATAGTGACATTTAGATCAAAGCGCATTTGTCATGAGAGCCCTGCAAAGGACTGATTGACTTTTAGTTGCTAATTGTATTTCTTCATCGTGGTGTTTAGTAAAGGAAAATGATAGATAAAAGGGACATCTGGAGGTTGGAGTCTAATGGCTGGGCAGAAATCCTACAGAAGATGGCAGGTGGTTGCAGTTTTTGTGTTTTGGATGCTGGTTCTCATCAGGCTTTTTAACTAGCTTAACCAGCAAGACTACCTTTTGCAACCAGATTTATTGGACTATGATGCTCAATCAACAGCTGAACCAGCTCCAAACCAGCATAAACCATAATGATGGTCTAGATTATTATTTTTTTAACTAAGAAGTCACATGTTCACCAAGGCTGCATTTTTTTATATCAGAAATACAGTAAACACAGTAATATTATTAAAATTTAAAATAGCTGTTTTCTATCTTAATATATTTAAATTTCTTCCTGTGCTGGCAATGCTGACTTTTTAAAAGCCATTACTCCAGTCTTCAGTGTCACATGATCCTTCAGAAATCATTCTAATATGCTGATTTGATGTTCAAGAAACATTTCTTATTAGTATCAGTGTTGAATATTTCTGTGGAACCACGATGCATTGTTTTTTCAGGATTATTTGATGAATAAAAAGTTTAAAAGAACAGCATTTATTTGAAATGGAAATCTTTTGTAACATTCTAAATCCGTTTCCTGTCACTTTTGATTGCATCCTTGCTGAATTTAAGAAAATATTTTTTTAACCCCAAACTTTTAAACGGTAGTGTATGTAAAAAAAAGGTGTCTTTGTTACACATGTTACATGTACTTACTATTATAATAACAATAAATTATGCATAATTACATGCAAGTAACCTTAAGCCAAACCCTAACCATATAGTAACTACATGTAGTTAATTCATATTACTCAGTACTTAAATGTATAACTACACTGTAACAAGGACACCTTAAAACAAAGTGTAACCAAATGTTTGAATGATTTATTATTTTTATTTTTTTTACAATTTAAAAAAATTGACAACTGAAATCGATAGTCTCTTTCTCATTGCACAGGTGAGCTGCCTCTCTCACTCGCAGCTTCTACCAACCAACCAGACATGGTGCATTACCTGACCGAGAACAGCCACAAGGCGGCAGATCTGCGGAGGCAGGACTCGAGGGGAAACACAGTCCTGCACGCCCTGGTCCATATCGCTGACAACACTCGGGACAACACGCGTTTCGTCACTAAGATGTATGACTTGCTGCTCATTAAAAGTGCCAAACTCTACCCAGACTGCAACTTGGAGAATATACTCAACAATGATGGCATGTCCCCTCTCATGATGGCCGCCAAGCTGGGCAAAATTGGGGTAGGAGATTGCCTTATGTCTGCTTTAGAAACATGCATTGGGAAAGTGTGATAGGAAATGGCGAAGCAAACTAAAATGAATGAAATGTTTGTTTGTTTTCTCCACAGGTGTTCCAGCACATCATCCGGAGAGAGATAAAAGATGAGGAGGCTCGACATCTTTCCCGGAAATTTAAGGACTGGGCTTATGGACCCGTATACTCCAACCTGTATGATCTGTCTTCACTGGATACCTGCGGAGAGGAAGTCTCTGTTCTGGAGATACTCGTCTACAACAGCAGGATTGAGGTGAACTTGTGGATATACAAAAGAAAGTGAGGGAGATAGACTGTGTACTGCATGGCACTCTATATTTGTCAAATGAGATTAGAGGCCTTGCACAGCACAAGGTGAATGATTGAATGAATAAGTTGTTGTGAATGTATAGAAAAGCATTTACGGAAATGGTATAAAAATGCAGCCAAATAACAATCGCCAAGAAACTCTCTTCATTATGTTGATGGCAGTTTCAATGATTCTGACATGTTTTATCATTTGGGCCCTCAGAATCGCCATGAGATGCTGGCGGTGGAACCCATAAACGAGCTGCTGAGGGCCAAGTGGCAAAAGTTTGCCGCTGTGACCTTCTACATCAGTGTGTTTTCCTACCTTGCCACCATGGTCATCTTCACTCTTGTGGCCTACTATCGCCCATCCACGGGTACAGTGAGTACAGTCTAAATCCCTTTCAGGCAAGTCAGTTTGCTCTGCAGCAATCTTGGCCTTGCCCCATAGTTTCCAATCAGACTAGTACATCTTCCATCTGCTTGAATGGGGAGAGACTGAACTCTCTAAAACGGTTGGTGAAGATTTGGTGTTTGGCAGTATCTGTCAATTCACCAATCAAATGACAAAAACAATGGTATTAGAATTAAATTCAGCTTCTTTAGCTCAAATCAGGCTAAAACATGCTACATATTTGTCCAGCGAGTATATCGAGCTTTCTCCTATTTTTTTTCTATGATAAGTTCATGTTCTCCTGCTAAAACCCCATGAATAAATTGCATTTAAAAAATATATTAAAATATAATTTTTTCAAATTGTAATTTTATTTCACAATATTACTGTCTTATTCTATTTTTGATGGAATAAATGCGACCTTGGTGAGCAGCATAAGACACTTTAAAAAGTCTTACAGACCCCAAACATTTGAACGATAGTGTACATGTGGGTGTTCATGTTTTTTTGTTTTAAAACACAGAGTAATAGTTCCTCCTGCGTGAAAGAGAGTTCATGTGGTAGAGCTGCTTTCTGGGAATGAACAGGTCTGTAGTTGATTCCTAAATCTTATACCTCCACAGCCCCCTTACGCCTACAACTCTACAAAAGACAAGGTGCGTTTGGCAGGCGAGATCATAACCGTGGCTTCTGGAGTCTTCTTCTTCGCAACAAATGTAAGCTTTATATACACAATAACCAATCATTTTTAATACTTTTTAAATGTGTAAGATCACACTTCCATCTCCGCTTGCTGAAAGATTGTATGTTTTAGTACGCAAAATCACTCTTTCTTTCTCCTTAGCTATCACTAAAAGCCTTTAGCAGCGTTTCTTGGTTTTCTCCCCTGATTTAGATTAAGGACCTTTTCCTGAAGAAGTGCCCGGTAAGGCGATTTTCTCCCTCTTTTTAATTGAGCTGTCTAATTAATTCCAGAACCCTTTCTTGGCATGTTTTAATAGTTAATCTCCTTGCAAGATGACTGCGGTTCACCGATATGTTTATGTTAATTATAATTAATATATGGCATTGCTAAACCAGTGAGGCATTTTGCATTTGAAAAGCAAATCTTACATATTGAAATTCAGCAAATAAGAACCGAAAGACGTTCTGTAACCTTCACAAGTACAAAATACGAAAATAGCCAGAGGCCACAGCATGTTAAGTTATCAATTTTGAGCTGACAATTAGTTGCCAGTAACCTAAAGCAAATGGTAACCTTAATAGTTGAAGTATGTCGATGACGAGTACATTACCTGTTGACCAATCCCTTGTGTTTCCATAGCTTCATCTACTCCGTGTTGGTGCTGGTGAGTGCAGCGCTGTATCTGTCAGGGATTGAGGCCTACGTGTCTGTGATGGTGTTTGCTCTAGCATTAGGTTGGATGAACACCCTCTATTTTACCAGAGGCCTTAAACTCACTGGAACTTACAGCATCATGATTCAGAAGGTATGAATAGAGCAGGTTGAGGACCACGAGCAGTACATTTCATTTAACCATTCTAAATGGGGAAATCACTTTGATAGTGATATTTGTTTTCTTGACTTTTTCTTCTCTTCACCTGTCTTTATGAATGATTTTACTTACTGGCTTGTCAGTAAAACAAATCATAGTTTGTTTAGCCCTTTTCCCCAAACTTGTAGTCATATTAAAAAAAAAAAAACAACAACATTACATATACCACTGTTTTTAATGTTTTTGAAAGAAGTCTCTTATGCTCACCAAGGCTGCATGTATTTGATCAAAATTACCTGTAAAATTGCAGTAATATAGTTTTTTATTACAAAACCGTTTTCTATTTTAATATATTTGTAAATGTCTTTTATTCCTGTGATGCAAAGCTGAATTTTCAACATCATTACTCCAGTCTTCAGTGTCACATGATCCTTCAGAAATGATTCTAATATGCTGAGTAACATTTCTTATTATTAATGTTGAAAACAGTTGTTCTACTTAATATTTTAATGAAAGCAGTCATACGTTTTTTTTAGGATTCTTTGATGAATAGAAAGTTCAAAAGAACAGATACATACATACACACACACACACACACACACTCCATATACTGTATATAATGTGTGAATATTCATATATAAGTGTATTTTAATATTTAGTAAGGTCCACTTAAAATGGGACCATGCGTGGTTTTCTTTTTTCTGGTGTAAAAGGTAGAGATGGTGTAATTATTGATGAAACATTTGCATATGTTTGTATATAGTTAATGCTATATTATCCCCCAACACCCCAACAATATTTTATTCAAGATGTAAATCCTGTTCTCTTGATTGTTAAACAGCATGTCTTCACAGTTAAGTGTATATAACAAGCTGCTGTTTCCAGTAATGACTACAATCCTAACAGTGTACACTGCTGCTAGAAACTACATAAAACCCTTAAAATAATTAGCATCCTTGCCACTCTGCTTTCTTCTTATATTATCAATGTAATTAACAGACCATTCCGTTTACCTATTGTGTCTTTAATTTGGATATTTTGTTCAGATCCTCATTAAAGATTTGTTCCGGTTCCTGCTGGTCTACGTGCTCTTCATGATCGGCTATGCATCAGGTATTCTAGTAATAATAGTTCAGTTATTGGTATTATATGGAAACATTTGCCGGAATGAATGTCTTTGACTATTTTGTTTTGTATTCTGCACCAGCGTTAGTGTCACTGCTGAAAATCTGCCCTGAAAAGAATATATGTAATGGTACCTGCCCCAAATACCCAGAATGCCGAGATACAAACACCTTCAGCGAATTCCTGTTGGACCTGTTTAAGCTGACCATAGGCATTGGAGAGCTGGACGACATGTTAAAAGGCGCACAGTATCCCGTCGTCTTCCTCATTCTCCTTGTCACCTACATTATTCTCACCTTCGTCCTGTTACTCAACATGTTAATTGCTTTGATGGGGGAGACAGTGGGACAGGTGTCCAAAGAGAGCAAGCAGATCTGGAAACTACAGGTGAGGGGTATACAAAAGGTCAAATGTTGGCAGTCTGTTATATAGATAGTCTAAAGGTTAAGGTCATCTGACCAAAAATTTTAACTTTTTCTCATCATTTACTCTTCTTCATGTAATTTCAACCCCATATATTTTAATTGCTTCTGTGAAGCACGAGATGTAACGCAGAATGTCAGAGGTTTTATTTTCCATGTAGCGACAGTAAATGGCAATTCATACGGACATAGAAGTATCATAAAAGCTCCATGTATCATTTTTGGCAGTATGAATTATCGTCAGTGTTGGGGAGTAACTAGTTACATAATGGAATTACGTAAATTATTTACCAAATAAGTATAACTAATCTGTTACAAAAAAAATGTATTTTAAGGTGTCCTTGTTACACGTTACATGTACTTACTAATATAATAACAATTAATTATGCATAATTACATGCAAGTAACCCTAAGACGAACCCTAACCATTTAGTAAGTATGTAGTTAAAGCTGCAGTCTGTAACTTTTTTTGTGTTCAAAATGTACAACATTTTTATAATAAGCGAGTACACCATGAATCCATTTTCCAAACCGTGTTTTTGGCTTGTCCTGAATCACTACGGTACACCTATGATAAGTGTTAATATTTGGACTATTTTAGGCTGGTTCGGGTAGGCACCGCTGCGGAGTAGCCCAGCACCTGCGTGATTCGCCATAGACATAAACAGAGAGAAGTAGCTCCGGCTACAATGTTCTTCCGCAAGATGCACGCAGTTCTGTTTATTAACCGCTAGAGCGCCAAAAGTTACGGACTGCAGATTTAATTAATATTACTCAGTACTTAAATGTATAGTTACACTGTAACAAGGACTCCTTAAAATAAAGTGTAACCAAATGTGAAATTAAATTACAGTTGCTTATGAAAATGTTAACGCTTACAAAGGAGGTTACACCTGAATTTTTTCACACACATACAGATTTGATTGGTTTCTTTGCTGAATTTCATTGACTGCTCTAAAATTTAAGACACAAATGTTTCAGGAGTTTAGGACACAGAATAGGACTTGCATAATCGAGTTTTATTTCCTATTTGGATTTATGTACATGCTTTATTTTGAAAGATTAACTGTTTTTTTCCGAAGCATCGTTAGTTTCCAGTGTTTCCTGTCATAGCTATACAAAGATTTGATTTGAAAAACAGTATCATAGCTATTAAACTAAATCTTGTTATGATTTTAAATCTGTATTTAAGCTCAGAACAATCTCAAAGTAAAAAGAGGTGCTAAAGTCTGATTTTGTGGTGGCTGTGCTTTCAAATTCAATTTTTATAATCTTAATTCAAGTGATGAAGGATTTTGAAAGTCTGACAGTAATCAGTGTTGAGTACTACTGTAAGGTTAACCCTGCCTGCTTTAAATGTTTCAAACTGATTAACAGTTGAAAACATTTGCTAGAAATTTAGAAAAGTAATGAAATGTAATCAGCTACATTACTTTAATAATGTAATTGAAATAGTCACACTACTTATTACATTTTAAATAGGGTAACTTGTAATCTGTAACACATTACATTTGCAAAGTAATTTTCCCAAGACTTATTTTTATACATATTAGTTATGGAAGAATCTCCTTTTGTGTTTTCTTGAAAAAAAAAAGAGAGAGAGAAAAAAAGAAAAAACTGTGCTGGAATGTCGTGAGTGTGAGAAAGTGAATGATGAACGATTCCTTTGTGTGTTTGTTTCAGTGGTTTATTTTGGTGCACATCTGACAGCAATCACTTTTGTTAACTTCTGTCTAAAGCTTTTACCTCAGTATTCACTGGTTATAAATGGCTTTCCTCTCTAACATGTCATTTTCCTTTTGTTTGCATCAGTGGGCAACTACTATCCTGGACATCGAGCGGTCCTTCCCCGTGTGTCTGCGGAAGTCTTTCCGTGCTGGAGAGATGGTTACTGTGGGCAAGGGCTTGGATGGAATGCCAGACAAACGCTGGTGCTTCAGGTAGAACTACAAGATATCCACTTCTCATTTATTAAATTACAGCCTAACCCTTCAAATCATTTACAACAGTTCTGGGCTTTCGTTCTCTACGCTATAGAGTGGACGAGGTCAAGTGGTCCCACTGGAATCAAAATCTGGGGATCATAAATGAGGATCCAGGCCAGAAGGACCATTACGAGCAGACACAGGGCGGACGAGGCCTTCGAAGAGGTTGGTAAATGAGCAGGCCGCTGTGCTGCATAGATAAACCCCTAAACAAATCTTTTTTAGAATAAAAAAAATTTGGTGCAGTAACAATTCTCACTCAGAAATTGCTAGGAAAGTTCACAATTAATTCTGAAGAAATGGCAGGTCATTGATTAGATTAAACACGAAGTTTTGAAGAAGTAAGACTAAAATAGTATTTTCTTGTGAAACGTTCTCGAATAGTCTTGGAAACTATTTGCACAGTACTAGGACAAAATACATACACATTAGGGATGGTAAGATTTGCATCGGCATAAAAGTTAACGATGCGATGCATGGATTTAATAAAATGTCCATCGGGTACAAGTTGGCATTTGTATCGCAATGCACCGTTTCTAACATATTCGCATAGGTAAAAACCAATTTATTTATATATAATTATCAGTAGCTGCACTACTAGTAGATGCATTGGCTATGCATTATAGCATGAGCCCCAGTTATGGAGATGCACATCCCTAATACACAGAAATGTATGTTTGAAAAATCAACTAACAAATATAATTTCTCGCCTCTACTCCAACAGATCGCTGGTCCACTGTCGTCCCAAGAGTGGTTGAGCTGAACAGGGGCTCCAGAGACCATATCGTAGAGTTGGAGCCTCTCACAAGCAGACACAGACACAAGTCTGAAAGCTAAAGCTGAACGCTAAAGACTTAACAGAGGGTCAAGCCCTTGAAACTTTTATTACTGGGCAGATAGTTATGTATTTTATAAAAGCTGACAATAGTTGTAGTGTTTTTCATCACTATTGGGAGAACAGCTTCATATATTATGACTTTTAAAAGTATCTTGATTGTGTTTTACATGTATATTTGGACCCATGAGACACTCAGGAACATATTTGATGTGTAATATTGTAGTGTTTTTTTATGGAGTGCAATAGATTTTATAAATAGATTTTTTTGATCAAAAAACAACACTCCACAAGGACTTGGATTTGAGTATCAGCGTATATTTTAATCAATAATCATGTCAGATTACCTCAGTGTTAAATGTGCCTTGTGATAAAGTACAGTGGTTTTTTTTTTATGAAAAATCATATTGTTATTCTTTTGTTATATTGCCAACCCATAATGGAAAGACAAAAAATGCTGCTCTGATTTGACCTTTGGCTTTGTTTTGTAATAAAGGTCATGTAGAAAACAGATGTGGCACCCACACCAGAAGTATGCACAACGCCAGACAGCAGCAGTTTGCTATTTTCACCTCAGTATGCTAGCAATAGTGTGACACTGAACTTAATTGGTGTGATGGTGGTAATGATTTAAAGCGACACGTTCAGTTTAGAGGTTTCTTATTTCACTGATTAACCCATGCCAAAGGACACAATGGCACATATTGTAGGGGAACTATTTTATGCATTTTTAATATATTTTTTAACAGAGTACAAAAGGCATTGTCTGTATGCTGTAGTACATGATTTTTTTCCCAATGTCTTTTTTTGAAGTCCATGAAGTGTGATTTAGAGCAGTGGTTCCCAACCCTGGTCCTGGAGGCACCCCAACTCTGCACGTTTTGCATGTCTCCTTAATCAAACACACCTGATTCAGGTCATCAGCTCATTAGTAGAGACTTCAAGACCTGAAATTGGTGCGGCAGAGAAAGGAGACATGCAAAATGTGCAGTGTTGGGGTGCCTCCAGGACCAGGGTTGGGAACCACTGATTTAGAGGACTGGAACAGGGAACTGTGTTTTTGTTTACAGGCCTGATTTCCACACTCCTTTATATTTTATTAGACACTAAGTATAGTTTAGGTATCAAAGGAATGTACAGAAATAGATGGTAATATATTCTTGGTAGCAGATATTATCCTGCCAGTATGTTAGATGTTTGATGCTGCTGTCAATAAGCATTATTTTATGTGCTGAATTGGATGACTATTCAAACAATCAGAGAGATTTGTTCCATCAACAATAAAGAGATTCTGGATCGCCCACTCTTAATCATCTTTGTCTTATTTTCAGAGTATTTTAATTTGTATGCTACTTATTGTACTCCTTTGTTTCTTAATCACTGATCTGATTGCCTCAAGCATGTAAAGGAAAGAACTGAAATTGATTACTTTTCTAAAGGAATCTTCAGCAGTCCTATTTTAACTTGCCATTAGAAAGAAAAAATGGTTTCAGCAATTCTTTCACATCTTGGCGTAATGGCTATAAAACGTTCCAATAAAACTCATAAAATATATTGCTTTGTTTTAATAACTATGATTGTAATTTCATGGGTCTCATTTCAGCTAATAAAAAAGTGATTTAAAATCTAGTCCTAAATATAATTTGCATTTATAGTGCTAAAACTCATTTGTAACTCTTGTCTGAAAAAGTTTGTGCACTAATAAATAGCACTTTTAACACTTTTGTACGCATGTGTTTATAAAACTGCGCATATAATAAAGTCATAAACATTTCCAGTTCATGCTTTATTAATAATAATAATAAGACGTCCTCGGTTCACTCTACTCTTTTACTATCTGCTATAAGTCCAAACGAAACGGTTCTTGGTTCAGTGAGTCAAAGAACCGTTCGAACCGAGTTAATTGAAAAGATTCAAAGACTCAAAGAACGACTCGTTCACCAATTTCAGAACGTTCGATAATGAACGCATTTTTAATGATTTAAGAAAATTATCTGATTTAATAGTCAACGTCATTTTTAGAAAAAACAAATTTAGCGTTTAAATTCATACTGGTGTATTAAAAACAAAATTTTCCGTTGCAAAAGTCTTCAACTCAAAAGACTCGCTGACTGCTGCAAGGGGTTTTTTAGCGTTTGTTTTTCTCTTGACCACTAGATGGCCATAAAGTGCCGTATGTTTACTATCGCTGTCCCAACACGCATCAACTGCAGCTTTCAAAATGCAATCAATATTGTATTTTAGATTTTATTTTATATGTGTATTATGACTATTAATTGGTCATGTTTGAATAAAGCAGTAAAGAAAATGTTGCAAATATGTATGCATCCCAAAGAACTATAATGCAAGCATGCTGTCAAAAAAGACTTTTTTTTACACCGTTAGGGGAAACAGAATACAAATGACACCTTCAGACCAGCCCAGTGAAGTCACAATACAAACAACACAGAATATACAACCGCCATGCACAAATATTCACTCGAACCGAGACCATACATGAACAACCACGACTCCAAGACACCTGCTAAAGATGGGCCAGTGCACCGTCCACTAAAAAATCTAATCACTGCTGGAGTCACGATTTGCAAGAACACCTGCAACACCGCCCTCGTCTTCGCCGTCATTTTCTACCACCTTGGTGACAGGCGACATTTTGACCTTGTGTCAACCTGCAAGATGTGACTGTTTTTTGCATGCTCAGTAGCAATCTCCAGCCAGCTCTCTCCCCCTTCATCCTCCTCCTCTGCCTCCACCGCTGAAGGACATGCTGGATCTAATGCCACCTCTCCGAGGAGGCTAATCCTCTTTAGCTCCAACTTTAACTAGGCCATTAATCCCACAGGAGTTTATCTAAGCACTGAGCACCTCGCACTGCTGACACTTTAGCCTACCCACCCTCCTTCTCTCTCTCACTCTCTGTAAGTAGGGCACGGTCAGCACCCCTGTAACCGCAGCAGAACCTAAGCGGCTCAGCACCGAGTGCACACTCCTCAGAGAGAACGACAGACCACAGGTGAGAGCTACAGGAAGGAGAAAATGCGATAGAACGATGCAGGAGGAAATTAATAAGAAAAGAGATGGATGATACGAAGAAGAAAGACGAATGTTTGGCCTCAGAATCGTGAGGCAATAGCTCGGTGTTGTTTGCAAGCGCTGGACTAACATTGATTTAAGTCTGCCCTCCAGGCCCGAGCAGATGGCTTATTTGCCAGAGCACTGATACTGTGAACACGAGTGTGAGTTTGTGCTCAGAAGCCAAAGAAAATGGCCTTTTTTCATTTGTGTGGGATAATGAACACTGCAACAAAAAAAGTCTTGGATTCCAGTAAAATATATAAACATCCATCAGTTTATTGAGGTTTATGCTAATACTGTTTTTTTTATTTCAAGTGAAAAAAGGGCAAAATCTACCAGTGAAAAAAAGAAAATACACTTATATTCAAGACAAATTCTCTGACAATTTTGGAATGCATATAATGCATATATAATCAGTTTTTATGCATATTAAATTGTACATTTACTTTAATCTTGTTTTAACCATCATGTTGTGCTGACTTTCAGACACGAAACGCAAGAAAATGAGACTGTGAACATTCTTCCAGGAATGGTAACATAATGTTCATTCAAAGTGATCTGTTCTCTAATTATGTTCTGGAAACATCAGAACTGAAATGTTCTTTTCTGTAAGCTTTTAGTTGGATGTTCATCTAAATGTTACTTCCAATAATGTTTGCAGAATGATCAAGTGAACCAGTCCCTTAACATTTGCATAACCAAGGAAAAATGTTTTTTAACAAACAAAAGAAAAAAGTTCAAATAACATTCAAAGATAACATTTCATAATGTAACATGGATGTTAACAAAATATTCTTAGATCATATTTTTTCATCAACTTATTAGCAATCCCAGAGAAACCCTGTGTTCACTTGTAAAACTTTTGTGATGGAAATGATAAGAAAAAAACATGTATTTCAGTGCTTTTGCAAATGAAAAGTTTCTCGGGGGAATGTAATACTTTTATGAAAGAATACAAAACTTTTACAAGTGAACACAAAAGCACTGAAATATAATTTTCTCATATTTCTCATCTCATGTTTTTTTCCACTGCTGTACTCGCAGGCCCCAATGATCTACAGTAGGTGGAAAAAATCTATATTAATCGTAATTTCAAATTATTATTTTCCCTTCAAATTATTTTCAATAATTTCCTTGGACTAAACAGTGCTAAAAGTGCCAGCAGACAGATTATAGGAGCCTAAGAGTTTTGCCATAAGCACAACATATTAATTCAGTATCCATTCCGGGAAACCAAAAATTGCAGAATACTACAATAAAAAGAATTCAAAACAAAAAAATGGCATAAATTTGCAGCGTATATACCAGATGGAGAATGATATGATCTGTAGCTGGTTGCATAAACTGCTTAGACCGGTCTTAAAAGTTAGTCTTTTTTTTTTCTGCAAGACTGGTCATAACTTTTTAAAGTTAGTTCCTGCTCTCTCTCTTTTGCTCTTTTGTTGGTTTTGATTGCTTCTATTGTCCTTATTTGTAAGTCACTTTGGATAAAAGCGTCTGCTAAATGACTAAATGTAAATGTAATAAAAACATAAATTGGTCTAATTTAACTCCGAAAAGTAAGACTGACTACCACTTGGTTACCTGCTAGTTAGTCAAACTAGTTCTTAAGACAGTCTTAACAAGGTGACTATGTTTATGTAACTGGCCCCAGCTGAAAATTCAGTGCATTTTATCATATTTTATAGCTCCAAACCAATGTAGCACTTGGTAGCAGACTGATTAAGAAGAGAATAATTTGCAATGAATGTGTGGGTTGTGTTATAAAACACTGCACACTGGGATCTTTTTCCATCAAAATGAACCATACAGTATCAGTACAATTTAAAAGTCAAATCTAACTGCCCATGGGTGTATTATCGGATCCATGACTTATCTGAGCACTCATTTGCTCCAACATATGGGCAAATGGTTGCACTAATGGCTAACATCGGCTGGAGCCGGCCCTGCTGACCTAAAGGCGGCAGATAAATGAGGTTATGGTATTGACACTGTTTAACCCCTCTCTGTTCTTTATTGGTTCAGACATTCCTCTTCTCCCAAGTAAATTTGTCCTTACTTTGAAGAAGGAGGAAGGCATAGCTTTCGGACACAGCGGTGAGATTCATCGCCAACATGAGACATTTCTGAATGAATGAGATGTGCAATATGAGACAACAGAGGAGGGGGAGAAGTGGGAGTTTCCTTGTTTGTTCTTGCATCATCTCACTGAAAACACTGATGCTTTCAAAGTCTTAATCTGCTTAATGCAAAATAAACTTTGTATGTACTGGTTCAAAATCAATATCTATCATTTTATCATATTCTTTATTCTTTTAATTTAATTCAATTTTAAATTTATATTTTTATTAAAATTTTATTTAATTTTAATTTTAATTTTAATTTAATTTATTTTATTTCATCAACCATTTTTTACCAGAAATACTGGTTCAAAATCAATATATATCATTTTATCATATTCTTTATTCTTTATTCTTTTAATTTAATTTATTTTATTTTATTTTATCAACCATTTTTGACCAGAAATACTGGTTCAAAATCAATATCTATCATTTTATCATATTATTTATTCTTTTAATTTAATTTAATTTAATTTAATTTAATTTAATTTAATTTATTTTATTTTATTTTATTTTATTTTATTTTATTTTATTTTATTTTATTTTATTTTATTTTATTTTATTTTATTTTATTTTATTTTATTTTATTTTATTTTATTTTATTTTATTTTATTTTATTTTATTTTATTTTATTTTATTTTATTTTATTTTATTTTAATTTATCAACCATTGTTGACCAGAATTAAACAGGTTATTTTCAGCTAATGCTAACACATTTTTTCTCTCTCTACAACATATAGGTTTTAATGCAAAATAACTATCCAAGATGACAACTGGGTGCCTTGTGGCAATATTAAAGTCATTTGTCAATGTGGTAAAAACTAAACAAAAAATATCTGGATGACCCTCATGAAGCCATGGATGAGGCATCATAATATTTGTAAATGGCAGAAAACAATAACATGTCAAATATAACATATGGGTGGGTTAATATGACCAGATTGTACCCATATTACACACATTTGATGCTTACAGAATGTGCTTTATTAATGGTCAATGCTTTATCAAAAGCATTACATACTCTGACTGAATGGAGCCGAATTCGGAAACTATTTATGCAATGTGCAATTTTCTAAATTTAGCCAGTGTCATTTTCTTTTTTTATACTAAGGAAGAACGTTGTTTTCTAAAAGTTAATTTTCATAGTACAATGAACAAATTAATCTAAGAAAAATGTGACTCCTCGTGATGCTTTTAAAACAACTAATATAGGCCTATACTAATACACCACATGAGACCAAGTATTTATTTCAAGAAGTAAATCTAGTCAAAGGCAAGCAAATACAAATTTATTTAACGTACCAGTTTAGCCTTCATCTTGGAAATGTAGTTCAATTATTCATTTCTGACAGCCGTCGGTTTGCTAATTTGCTGCTGACTAAAAGGCAGGAAGATGTGCAGGTGAGAGTCTGGCTGATAAAAGGCTTCCTGCTCACTGAATTTGCTCTTCTGACTTATTAAGTCAGAAATCATTGCAGAGTTAATCAAACACAGTCATGTGCAGCTGCACCTTCGCTCGCGAACCTTAATGAAGTCAGACGCTGCTCGGCTTATGGGTGGAGTGCTGATGGCACAATTTTGGGTGCTTGGAGTTTGATTTGTGAGAAATTTCTGCGCAGTTGAATTTTCACACTGTTATTTTGCCACGTTCATGGTTATTTGCATTTCTCTCTCCAAACCACACACATGTACCCTCCTCCATCCCCCAAAAGCTTTTTCGCTCTCTCTCTCTCTCTCTCTCTCTCTCTCTTTTAATAGTCTTTTCACACACAGACTGATAAAACCCATTTATCTGTACATCCACCAGCATCAGGGAAGCTACTTGAAACTGTAGCTAGTCTTTATTAGTATCTTTTTGAGGATATTACGATTTTAGCATGTAAGCATATTTACACTAATCACAACCAATAAACCTAGAAAAAAACTGTGATGAACAGCATTATTTAACATTACAATACACCATTTTTATAACTGTAGAACGGTCCAAACAGCTTATTAAAGTAGCTGATTAAGTCATTGACAAGACCCCCATAAATCAACCTCTTATGAAATGAAAAGCTGTGTGTTTGTAAAAACAAATCCAGTTTTAACTTTGCTTCCGGCTAAAATATGAGTCAGAATCAGGAGACAAATATGCACCAATCAAGCATCGTTTACAGTCCTAAACAGTTCCAATCAAATATGGCTGTTTTGACTTCACAAAACATTAATTGGAGTGGGGTGGATTATTGTGATGTTTTTATCAGCTGTTTGGGCTCTCATTCTGACGGCACCCATTTACTATTGGTGAGCAAGTGATGTAAAGCTACATTTCTACCAATCAAAAGTCATCTACATTTTAGATGGCCTGAGGTTTAGTAAATATTCAGCTAATTTTCATTTATTCCTTTCGAGTTAAGAGATTCACAAGCAAGAAAGCTTGTTTTTTGTTTGATTGCTTGTTTCTTGCTTGCTTGCATTACTTCGCCTATTTCAAAGAAAAAGCAGAAGGTGAAACGATTTGACCTTCAGCTGATCAGAGCTAAAACTGGGCCAGACTAGTCTGGAAAGATCTTTATACTGTTACTGTGACTCCATAACTTATTTAAATGGGATCGTGCCTTTTACAAGTGCACTAAATGTAAAGGCCATCTCCATCTATATCCTTCTCTTCCACCCCCTCCATCCTCGACGTCCTTCATTATGATGCTGAATATGATGTTGAATCAGATCTGATGCTGAAGCCCTGAGCAGCTTTCTAAGCTAGAAGCTCACAGCGAATCATCCATAAGACCAACAGACTTCAAATAAAATGCTTGAGACACTCAAATGAAAACCTGACATATAACAGACATTTACAGTTAGGCAATAGCCAGAGACTTTCAGAGGAGAGGAGGAGCATATCGTTCATGTCAGTTTGTCTTCATCTCTTTCAAAAGATTAAAAACAATGTCTTTGTCAAGCATTAAACTGCATTTCCAGATTCATTGTCTTAGCTTGTGATTGGTTCTCTCTCATTGAAAACATTGCGGAACTGCTTCTGCTCAGTCACAGATGTATTCTCAGTGTGAGCCCAACAAAACAATACAGCAATTAATGGGAAATAAAACTGCTGAACTAATCTCCAGACTGTCTAGTGCTCTTCGTACATTAGACAGCGAGAGAAACAGCAGCGTTTTGCGATTTTTTTCAAAGGGTGGGAAATTTGCCAAAAGTGCAGTGAAGTGTAGTTATGGTAACATTAAAAGGAAACTGCTCATCCCGTGGAGATTGTGTTCAGCGGGGCTGAATGCACTTTGTTCAGTTTCAGTATTAAAGCTCTTTAAGTGAGAGAGGCTTCTGAGCAGCGTTTAACTCTGCATACATTACTACAAATGATGCCAGCTAAATCTTTAATCCAATTTAGCAACAAATACAAAGCTCTTTCACCCTCCCTCTCGCTCTCTTTTCTGTGTCTCTTTCATCTGTGCCTCAGCTATCTTCAGTTTCACTGCAATTCCTCCGAGGAAAGGCCAGTGAAGTCCATGCTGAAATCTTCTGGCTTGCAACTTAGCAAACAATGCAACTGTTCTTTTTGTCTTTTAGTTTTGCTGACTGTCTGATGAAAAAGAGATTGCGCCTTTCAGTTGCCTTCCGTTAAAAAGATACCAGTACAAGAAGGAAAAAGAGAGACTTTCATTGAACCTCATGACCGTTTATGAAGCACGTCTGTAGGTGTAAATACATTCCTGCACGTACTATATCTGCCATGTTGACATTGTCCTTTGACCCATGTGTTCAGCCATTTACAATTTAATCACAAGGAACATCTTTCTTGATCCTCAGAATTACTGGGTGTTCATTCATACGACATTCGGCATACTACATTTCACATAACATTATGCGGGAAAAATTAACAAACAGCATCAGATATGATTAAAATGTGGCGCAAGCACTGCATCCTAAATAGAGTCCTTTAGGGATGGCCTATTTTTGTAGGCCAAAACCTGGAAACAAGTTAACGTTTTAGCAATTCTGGTTCCATCTTCCTGAAGTCGATAGGTTTTTTGAATTGGTTTTTGGATAAATGCTTTATTCTACAACATAAAATACACCAAGATTTTTTTTTTTTCATCTTTTACTTGTTTCGAAAAAGGCTAACAAGTGGCTAAATGGAAGTGCAGAGGTTGTCAGGAACATTAAAGGGGTCATATGATGTTGCTAAAAAGAACATTATTTTGTGTATTTGGTGTAATGAAATGTGTTTATGCGGTTTAAGGTTAAAAA
>NW_015548231.1:243053-258884 GCF_001515605.1 Sinocyclocheilus anshuiensis | reverse complement strand
TACATGAGTCAGAACTGCCGGCATTTTAGTCTAACGTTACTCTCCCAGGATCAGTAAACAGTCCTCCATAAAATGTGCTGCACACACCTGAATATTTGGGTTGAAGTATTCTGGAACAGTGTTGTAAATACAACTTAACCACTGATTTCTAGTCGTGTCCATTTTTGGAAGGCCAAACAAAGTAGCTTCGCTTTCACAACGAAACACAGCGTCACACACAGTGGCCTTGAGTGAGCAGAGGCCGGGGGATAAAGCGAGAAACGGCCGGCGGGCTGAGTGAGCAGAGGCGGCGGATTCGACGAAGGAGCATCCGGAGGGCTTGCGGCAACCACATGTGACGACCCCGGGCTGGACTCCGCTTCGTCTACGGTGAAAGCCGATCCGGCGATCCACAGAGCGAAGTCGATGTATTTCCTCAGCAACCAGCACAGATCAGCTCCAGGCATGACGAAGCGGATATCATCCTCTTTTGGAAGACCAAACAAAGTAGTTTCGCTTTCACAATGAAACACACAGCGTCTTCACGACATGGCTGCAGCATCAACAATACTACAGCGAGAATAAAAGTTACGCCTTCTTTCTTTGCGTGAACATTTGGGTGGCGTTATGCAAATCTTTCCACATAGTGATGTAGACATGTGGGGGCGTGTTAGAACGAGTGGCTAACTCTTAACTTTTATAAAGAATATCTCTTTTATGCACCAAGAGCTTGTAACACTCCAACCAAAGAGAAAGGAAAAATTGAAATTGCATCATATGACCCCTTTAAACATCATGTCAAACAGGCAAACTCATCCCTGTTGAAAAAACCCAGCATATGCTGCTTGGGTATGTTTTGAAGCATGGCTGCTGGTTTGAGCTGGTTTAAGCTGGGACCAGCTAAGGATCTGCATAGGACCAGCACATGACCTGCCTAAACCAGTTCATGACCAGCAGCCATGCTTCAAAACATACCTAACCAGCATATTCGTTTTTTTCAACAGGGATCTACTCACTAGTCTGTTTCACAGCCTCATTGTGTTCGAACTCAAACTTTCAGGGAAAATGGTTTTAGATAAAGACTGTGTGATCTGTCAGAAGCTTAATGGTGCTGACACTGAAATCGTGCGACCTTGGTGTAGTTTGTTTATAGTCTACGTTACCTTTTTACTTCTGCTGATTCTATTTATGATGATGATGATGAATGATGCATTTTTTTTAGGCTTCAAATTATTCAACGGTGTGTTCATTTGTGAAGAATATCTCGATGAACAAAATGTAGAAGAATCATAAACTTTCATAAATCATCGTTTACTCACCCTCATGTGGTTCCAAACCTGTTTGACTTGCTCTTTCTGTGGAACACAAGAAGATATTTCAAAGTCTCAGTGATGTTTTTGTCTGCACAATGAAATTCAGTGAGGTGCAGTGTTGTTTCGTTCTTCAAAATATCTCCTTATTTTGTGTTCCACAGAAGGTACATACAGGTTTGGAACAACATGAGGGTAGGTAAACAAGACTCTTTCGCAGCTCATACAGTACTTTCCTCTCACCAGTGAAGTGCATACTTCCAGTGCATACTATAAGTAGGCGTATTGGGATGCAGCCCAGTGAACTCCCGACAGAACATTAAAACATCGAAAAATGTTATACCATCAAAGGAGCGTTGGGTTGCATCGAGGCCCCTGGCATTGATCGGTTGGATGAACGTCAGGCCTGTATCTCTCTTTTATATGCGTAGTATGTGTGCTGGAGCGCAGCCAGATCAGAAGCGAAGCTCTCCATGAGAGTACATACATTCTGCACTAGAGGCAACGCTCGTTTAAAAGCAATGTTTTGGTTTACATGCACCTCACCGAGTTTGAAACACAATGGGGGCAAGACCTACAGTTTGTGTTTACGTGTGTGTGCGTGCCATGCTCGAGACACAGTGCCAGAGATCTGCGGTGAGAGCAGCTGCCCTTATTTTTATTTCTGTTTTCTGAGCGAGATGGATAAGGGGGAAGCGAGAGGGATGGGTTTTATCAGCACGCCTTGTCTTTTGGCCTCGCACACCGAAGGGTTAGACCCTGCCATCAAGCGCACAGGGGAAAGACTCTCACTTGTGGTTTGAACCAGAAGGATTATGGGCTTTAGCTCTCTATCAAGCTCCCTGTGTTGCCATATCTCTCCCCTGTTACTGGCTCCTGTCTCTCTCCCACAGGGCCTGTGCCCTTCAAATACTTGGCTGTGTAACAATGGCCTGCTTTGCACAACGCCACCAGTGTTGCCTAGACGTAGACGTGAATCTAGATCTAGATAACGCTGATATAGACAGACGGGGCAGAAATGCCACTCAATTCATTCCGATGAAAGAGAATTCTTTTGACACGTAGTTGTTTGCCATGCACATATGATTTCAACCGAGTCCCATTCACTGATAATATATAGCAGAGGCATTCAATTAAAGTTCCTGGAGGTCCAATCTCCACATCTCCTTCCCAGCAGGGACGCTCCAAACAATCGTAACTTGCATTGTTTCAGGAGCCAATATGGAGTATGGCCATGAATGTAAATAAGCAATGTAAACCAATTATAACTTGCAATTAATCGACTAAAAGTAGGGATGTAACGATTCACTCAACTCACGATTCGATTCATGATTTTTATATTTTTTTTAACAAAATGAGATTTAAGGCAAATTAGAAATTAAATGTGTCCTTTTATTATTGCTTGGACAAAATGCTGCATGTTTCTTTGTGAAATTGAAATATAATACTATAATAATATACTAATATAGCACTTGTATATTACTGCTCTTTTGTTGGTTTTGATTGCTTCTATTGTCCTCATTTGTAAATCGCTTTGGATAAAAGCGTCTGCTAAATTACAAAATTTGAATATAATGTAAATGTAAATAACAAAACTAAATTGACATTTTAAAACAAGCCCCAAATCAAATAAATAATTAACACAAATAAAAGAAATCTCTTCATATAAACAAAATAAAGCTTTGTTTGTGCTCTTAACATTTAAAATTAGAGGCAACCACAGCATTTTAATCTTGATCCAAACAAAGATGCTGCACACATGCAACATGAGCAGTTTTTAATCTAAATTAGATTGTATAATTTCGAAATTTGAAACAAAAATAGAATGGTTTGACTTCAGTTTTGTGAAACTATACATAAAAAATATCTGCATGAAACAGAAACAGCAGACGAGCTGAATGAGATGCAGATTCACTCTCTGCCAGCAGGTGGCGCTTAAAGCGTTTCCGCTGTAAACAAAGCCGCGCTGCACTTATGAACTTTAGTATGCATTATACAGAGGCAAGAGGAAAAGAAAAAATACCATCTAAACTCTTCTAAAGTCTAAAGTTCCCCTCAGATATACATTCATATAAACTCCTACCCCTAATTGAATCGCGATTTGTTTAGCATCTCAACCGATTTGAATCGTCACATATTTTAATCGATTTTCAACCGGCTCGCGGTTAATCGTTACATCCCTAACTAAAAGTGGACGTCAAGACATCTATGATATACCAAAAGATTTCTATTTCGAACAAATGTTGATGTGACACTGAAGACTGGAGTAATGATGTTGAAAATGCAGCTCTACCATTACAGGAATAATTTACACATTCAATATATTACAATAGAAATGAGTTATTTTAAACTATAATAATATATTTCACAATATTACAGTATTTTATTAAATAAATGCAGCCTTGGTGAACACAAGAGACTTCTTTTATGACATGCATATTCATCTTCTGAATCTTCTCATTGAAAGTCACTCATTTCTGCTGTCAGGGGAAATTTGTGCACATGCAATAGCATTCAGGATTGTGGCTCATTGTAACACTGAGTCTGTGGTGGTTTATGTGGTTACTAATCTCTAAATTTAACAGCAATGATCTTAAATAAATTGTCCTCATACAGGGACACATGCATAAAAGGCAAGGCTGAGAAAAAAGATGATGCCGTTCAGGACCAGGATGCAATGGCACACTAATCATCGTGCGCGGGAAATATTAAGGATACTTACCTTTTTCTGCTACCAGGAATTTATTTAAAATATTTTTACACAGTGTGGAATTAGAAGAATGACAGACTTGTTAAAAAGGCAAAGATTATAAAAAAAAAAAAAAAATCAAAACAGCTTTCTTAATGACTGTATTTGTGCACAGTTGCTATACTCACTAGAAAAACCACTAATTAATAATGAGTTTTGGTACCCTAATTGCACAAAGTAGCCTTGAGGCAACAAAATAATTAATAAAGATATTCATATGGATCTAAAATGTTTCTATAATGAGGTGTGAGAAGAAAAAAAAAGAGAGAAATTTAAAAAATGAGATTTTTAAAATATCAATGTGAAAAATGATTCATGGCCCAGGTGGAACCCAAACTGGGTTCAAATGTTGACTGTGGTACTCTAATTGGATGTATAGGATGTATTTACAGGCCATACGTCCTCTGAAAGCATGTTTAGCTTATAATGGCAGAGGAAGAGATCCATATGGTAAAGCCAGAGCGCTGAACCCAGAGCTTTTCCATCTGACATCTGAACAGAACCAAAGATGAACTAATTAATGACTGTAGCACTGAACCAGCAGACAAGAACAGCTATTTAAATTACAATGAGAGGGTGAGAGAGACAGAAAGAGAGAGAGAGAGAGAGAGAGAGAGAGAGAGAGAGAGAGAGAGGGTATTGAATGAAAGCCCACATATGGATCTGTTAATGGGATGCTCTGACCCGCTCCGCCATTTCAATGGTTAAGTGACAACACAATCCGCTCAAAGTGGCTGAGCATGTCAAGGTATGTGTGCATAAGAAGAAGCAGGACAGACAAAAACTTCTACAGTGAATCCAAATGAAGCCAGAATGCAAAATCTGCCTCTCCAGTGAAGCCAACTCAATGTCAGCATAAAAAAACAGCCTTCACAGCCCATTTTCCTTTTGTAATGCCATGCACTTCATAGTATATTTCTGAATATTTATCAAAGTAGGCCAGGACTTGATTTTATTCATCTGGAATTAACTCGATCATGAAAATTGGGCATTCCACACCAGAACCCACTTTTGAAGATGAAATGTGAAGGTTAAAGGTCAAGTTCACTCTCCACAGCATCTCAGTGGTAGCGCTTCATTTGCATTTACAGTACATTCATGCATTTGGCAGACACTTTTATCCAAAGCGACTGACAGTGTCTTTATCAGATCATGCAATCAAACTCATGAACTTAGCGTTGCATTACGCATGTTGCCTTTCAGTTCGTTATTATTTGCAATACTCCCATAATCGTTATTATATAAACGCTAATTAAATGACTATGTCAATTACTGGCAAAATTAAAAAAACAAAAACATTTTCTACAACAGAAGCCTAAAATGCTAAGATGCCTAAATATCTATTTGGCTACTGATTAAGACAAAGTCCATAATCTGTAATAATGCTTCCTCCAATGAAGTCCATCCCCTGTTGTCCTCTCACATCAAAATCCACCAACAGGTTTGTTTAGAACTGTTTTTGCTAATAAACTGTGCTTGATCTGTGCATATTCCTCTCCTTATCCAGACAAGATGACTTTTTCCACTGAAGAAAGCAATATTATGAATAGAGGACTCTTATTTTCGCTGTCCTGTACATTACTTGTGGATTATTGTGATGTTTTTATCAGCTGTTTGGACTCTCATTCTGACGGCACCCATTCACTCCGTTGGTGAGCAAGTGATGTGATGCTAATTTTCTCCAAATCTGTTCAGATGTAGAAACAAACTCACCTACATCTTGGATGGCCTGAAGGTGAGTATATTTTCATTTTTGAGTGAACTATTCCTGTAAGAGTGTAAATAGGGCCTAATTTTGATTTCATGTCAACTTGAATAATGTCACAATGGTGTATTTTTATCAGTTTTATGATCCTCATTAAATGAATCTGATAAGTATGTCTAATAAGACAGGCCGGAGGTAGAGCTGTCTCACTCTCTCTCTTTGCAGAAGGGAATTGCAGTGGCCCGGTTCACGGCGCCTGAGGGGCCAATCTGCACACAGGGCCACAGAGGCCCACACTCAGAGACTGAAGACTAGAGCACTAGCAACGCTGCAATTATCCTGATTACCAACCAGGACGACTTTACGCTCCAGGGCTGCTCTGAACCCCCGCCTGTTCGGTCTCTTTCTTTCTCCAAAGTCTGCCTCCATGTAACTCTGCGACAGCACATCTGAGCGCCAGTCAGCACAAAGACTAATCACTCAAAGAGATGGTGCTTCACAGGACAGGTGCAGCTGCTGATGGTCCATATGTCTTCTTAAAGCCAAAGAAGATGAGGACTCGACTCGCACAGATTCTAATCGGGGTCTAATGCTATTATTCGTATGGATGCTAAGAGGCCTATTGTTCCTGACACCAATCTGTCTCTCTGTTTGCATTAGTGCTTGGGCCAGTTCAGCAAGATGCTAAGTAGAACTGGGTTACACTTCGCCAAAACTTGAATCCATTCACATTACAGAATGCTTAATGGATCAGTATACTTTTGAATGTTTTTTTATATTCAAAACATTTCAGTTGAAAAATGCAGAAACGACTATAAGCTTTTGTAGGTTGAGTTCCTGTCTCTCTGTGGAGCTTTCAAAACATTGTTCTGCTTGAGCGGTCCGACGGGTCAACATATGGCACGAGTTTGAGGCGGGACAAAGTATCTGTCCAGACAATGGAGTGGTTGGAAAACCTGTTTATTTTTGCTATTATTATATTTGGTGCTGCTAATTATGTCTGACACTACATTAATCTGTTTCAGGACATTTTGACTATTGAACTACTGAATGTAGACTACATGAACTTTAAGCAAAACATAAAAGTAAGCAAATTAAATAAAGTAATTTAATACAAGTTAGTTGATTTTATAGTAAAAACAAACAAACAAACAAAAACAAATAAAATAAAAATAAAAAACAGTAGTTGAGGCTGCCAGAAATTCACTGTAAAAAATATGGTAGCAACATTAAGTTTTACAAATTAAAATTAAATTTACTGTAAAAAAGATATATGTTAATAACCAAATAATGCAAATAAAGTTAATATATCAAATTACAAAAATATTTTTGCCTTTTATAATATATAATAATAATGTTCATCCCAAGTAGTCTTCACACAAAATAAGGTAAATATTAATATAGAAAACCCTAATTTATATAATTAATACGAAAAAAATATATAAATTTAGTTAAGAAAACCCATCAAATGTGAGCTGTCACACAGAGAATGTGAATTGACATTTTTTCATTGTAAATTATAAGATGATTTGCTCTTTTACTTCCAAAACCTGCACATTTAACACAATTTTACTGTAAACTTGAAAAAGTCCCATTAGATATTTTACCGTTTTTCACAGTATAGAGTAAGGGAACTTACTGTTAACCAATTAAAAGGTTTTTAGGATTTTAGTCTTTTACTATTAAAATGACAATAATTTTTTTTAGTGTTTTAGATTTTTCCTCATCAAGAAAAAAACAAAACAATTGCCTCTAGACAATCACAGCAACAATATTACAGTAATATATTATCATTGTCATTTTCACTATAAATGAGACATGAGATGGTGTTGTGTTTGTATGTAGGAGTGGACTGATATACATCGAATATACATCTACTCACTCAATACTGCAACTGACCAATCAGGATCAAGTATTCCAGAGTGTGGTGTGATGAAATAGTTGCCATAGGGTTTTAAAAGTGTTCAAAAGGTCTGTTGGGTGGCTCCAAAGGTTCTGGGCAGTACATAATATCTAAGTCTTTCTGTACACCATTATGTAAAGAGAGAATGACGTAGTAGTTGCATAGCACCATCAGCATCCAGCTAAAGAAGTCCATTCTATTTCTAAATAAAACTAAAGGCTGCACTCTGAATTGTAGAGGGCAGAAGACGAGAAAAAGAAAGACTGAAAGAGAGTCCTTTGCTGCAGCGGACTCCTCAAATCCATTAACACAGCAGAGATAGAACATAAAGGATGACAGCAGCAGGGAGGCAGAGAGGAAAGCCCCCAGGGATGTGATCAGAAGCACATCTTTCAAGCTGACAAAAACTACACACGGAATAAAGACAGCATGCACTCCGAGATGCTTATAGACTGTTACAACTCTGGTTTCTCTAAACCAACATGAGCTCACATACTTCAGAGTGCATTTTAGCTAGGAGATCACCCCTTATCTAGCACAAACACGGCACTGATGGACGGAAAACATTAAAAATCTGCTTGAAGACTAGCGTTGTGAAAGCAGAGAGTTGGCATGGCTGATTTCAGGTTTGCTGCCTGTATTCCCTGCAGGTCCCCTTGTTTGTCTTCAAAGCAAGCGGTACGCTATTATGAGCTAATCTACAGCAGATCAATACGGCACACTCCAAGCATGCTCAGCCTGACTAACACAATCACTTCTTACATGGCTTCTCTGCAGAGACACAATGGATCTCTGTGGACATGCACTGTGGCGCGTTTGCTGTTTTCTGAGGAGAAACGTTGTAGCAAAGTATTTCAACTGCTCGTGATGTTTTCGCTTCAGTGTTTCAAACTGATAAACATGGGAAGCTACATTTCTGACATATCAGTCAAAATACTTGGTCCCACTTTATATTAAGTGTCCCTAATACCTGTGTACTTGCATAGTAACTAAATGTGTACATGGTATGTAACCACAGTGTAAGTACACATTGGTACATAGTATCTACAGCTCTAATGTTTGTGTAACTACACATATGTAACAACCCACTGAATGGTATGTGTAAGTACACATGTGTAACAGGACATTGGTAACAACACTTTTTGGTAATGAAAGTACAAATGTGTAACAGGACTAACAGCACTTTTTGGTAAAGAAAGTGTTACACTTTATATTAGATTTACCATGTAATTACTCTGATGTTACACAGCAGCGGCCAGTAAGTTAGGCTTTACATATAAATTGTGGTTGGTGTCCAGAATGTTACACTTTATATTAAGTGGACAGTTCCTGAGGATTTACCATGTAAGTACACTGGTATTACAGTGGTGCACCAACTCCACTAACTTGAGATCCAACTCCTCCCACTTTACATATCCCTAAACCTGCCCATCTCCACGCCCTGGATCCCATTTCCACCCCTAAACCTGCCCATCTCCACCCCCTGGATCAAATGGTTTCAATTCCTCTTATACATATTGTTGTTACAAAATGTAGTTATATAATTCCTGTTACACAATTGTTACACAAGTACTTAGTGAAGTGATAAAAAGTGGTTACCAATGTCCTGTTACACATTTGTACTTACACAAATCATCCTGAGGGTTGTTACATGTGTGTATGTTTTCACTCAAAAACTGTACATTTGATGGTATTTTAAAATTAAATGCCCAACTACTGTAAATCTATTAACTAATTAACACGCTTTTACCGTAGGATTTGTAGTTTTTAAATTAGCAATTTTATTCCAGCATTATCATAAATGCTCAAAGAAATAAATAAAATAAAATACAAAAATAAATAAATAAATAAAATAAAAAATAAGATTGAACAGAACAGATTGAACACTTGTGCATTTACTTACCCTCCTGTCCTTTCTTTCTTCTGTGAAACAAAAAGTAGATATTTTGAAAAACATTGGGGTCCAAATAACAAAGTCATACAAGTGACATGAGGCTGAGCAAATGAGGAAAGTCTCTATCAACTATCATTTTGCAATGTTTCACATATATGTGGTTAGGGCCACTTTTAGCTTTGCATTATTATTATTATTATTATTATTATTATTATAGATTGCTGTGCCAAAAGATGTACACCGTGAAATAATGTGGTTCTAAAATGTCACCGTAAGTGGTTTAGCAACAAACAACCAATGATAATCCATGCTGCTTATGTTAAATATTCATGAACAAAACTCTCACATTCTGTGTTTCCTTTCAGTGTTTGACAGAAAAAAATGAACAGTGACCGCAAACTTGGAATGATCGACGAGTAGTTATTAAAACACGTTTCATGCTGCACTTGTCAAATGAATGTTGTTAACCTCGTAATATGCAAATAACAACCTGCAAGGGTTTGCAGGGTGAAGTCTCAAAACCTGACTACTCAAGACTGATTAATAACCCAGGGTAAAGTATAAGTTGCTGACTAGGATTAAGTCAAAAGTGACTTCGGGTTAACCAGTTCAAGTGTGAAAAACTCAGTAGTGCCTGTTTAGTAGTTAGTATATCTCTGCAAGAACTCAGAAGAAATTCATTTTCCATCAGCCGAACAGCTTCAGTGTGTGCATGAAAAATGTCACTTTTGTAATGAAGACAAGGTCAAAGCAAAGACGTGGGTTTCTCAATAAATTCTTGAAATCATTTTATTTTGCACCTCAAAACAAGACGGGAATGAGTATGTGGTACATTGGGAATGTAGACACAGCTGTACTTTTACAAAATTTTTTTTTGGTGTAAGCTCAGAGAAAACAAAATTGTTAATACAGTCATAATAATTGCACTTCATAAATCTAGACTGTAGCCAGCTGTTTGCCTCCACCAGAAACCCCCCATCGACTCACTCTCGAGTTTCTAAATTCAATTTACCGGTGAAATTTGACAAAAGAAATGCTAATTTAATGCCAGGGACCGCTGTGCCCATCCAATTTTTCTTTATTTCCCCCCTCTGTGTCCCACAAGGCATTAGTCTTCTCAGTAATCTAAGTGCAGTACATTCACAGGAAAGTCACAGTCGGAATAAATATTTCAGTGTTGAGACAGAGCTTACGAGTGGCCTCAACCCGGCTCGAAACCGCTAGCACAGAGCTGAGAAAAACGCTCGGCCCCTCTCCTTCCACCTCTGTTTGAGAGGCAATGATTGTTTTTATCGTTTCAAAAAGAGGAATGGTCAAGCGACACCTCTGACAGTTTACCTCCCCTCAGGTCCTCATTTAATGGAGTCACCGTGAGGGAAGAGTCGTTTGATCCCTAACCAATCGAGAACAAGATTTCCAACAACAGACGGCTCATTTTCAGAATTCCAAATCCGATTCATTTCGGCATGTCCGAATGTGTTTCTATGACTGAAACAGACCTGATCGGCCTAATGTTGTTAATGAGGGCGGTCTCATTTCAGAGCTTTCCAACAACCGGTTACTTTTACATCTGCTTATGTGGAGATTTGATTCCAGTGTAGGTAAATAAATGAGCGTTCTGGTGGTGGTTACACCGTGAGAACAGCAGAAACTTATACTGCAGCCAAAGGAGAATAAAATCAAAATTAAAGACCCTTAACGAAACATTAAAAAACCTAAGCATTTTACACTCTTACTCCCTTAGCAGCCAATGCATATTATATACTACAAATATATATATAAAACAACAAAAATAGGTTCAAGTCTTCAAGTTCTTTAAATACATTATATTCGAACGTCTAATTTCCCACCTCCCAAGACTTTCACACATTTTTACACCCCAAGCAGTGCAGTTTCTTTGAAAAAACAAGGTTTTTCCATTTTATCCATTAGCGTCACCTAAAAGCACTGATCTAGTTGCCTTTTTGGTCTTTGAAATGTTGTAATGCGTGCATACTGTTACCTCTTACAGTGTTCTGTGAGCACAGGTTCAACCGTATCTTGTATCTTTTACAGACAAGCGTGGTGCTTTAAGACCATCATCTTCATCGCGTTAATGCAAATGGTTACTTGGGGAGGAGAGGAGGCCATTTTTACTTCATTTAAACTATTGACTCTCACCAAAAATAAAAATATTAGTCTGATAAAATAATTTGAAAGGAAAAATAGAGAAACAATTGGAAAACAACAAAAAAAATCCCTCTTGGCAAAAAGAGAGAAAAGAATCACAGAATCCACATTTAGGAACATTCCAATTCCCAGCCAGCAATTCTCTCCCAGCTCTGAGCCGAGAGGCACCGATTGGCTTTCCAGCATTCACCCAACCGTATTCTGATCCAGATCTCCCCCAGTCTGCTTTGAGCAGGATCACCAAACTCCACTGCAAATCTAGGCAATGGCAACAACTGCAGTTTGTGATTAAAGATTTTGCAGTCGCTCTTTATATCGGTCAGCCCCGTCTCTTATCTGTAAACAGGGAGGCGGATGTGTGCATGCTGGTGGTCCAATAGTCTCGGCACAGACACGGTCTCATATCCCTTCCCCAACATCTGCTCCTTGATGCAGGGAGGATGGATGTCATTGATCAGGTATTCCAGTGATTGCAGACTGCTGCTCAACACTGACGTATTACATAGACTCTTACTGGGCAAACTGCAGCACAGACCACCCGTGCTGTCTATGGGCGGGTGGTGATGATGATGATGATGGTGGTGGTGATGATGATGAGGGTGCTGGTGAGGGTGGGGGAATCCCAGCTCCCTGTGTCCCGTCACCGGTCCAGCTGTGGTCGTAGCTCCTGGAAGCTCCTGTGGGTTGTAGCAGTCGCTGTCCGGCGTCACCAGAACGCTGTTCCACGGCGGTGCAAAGTACTGACCGACAGAAAAGTTCCCATGCATCCCCACACAGTTCAAAGGGGAGGAGCTGACCTTGTCCAGCCCACCCCCGCCACTCATACTGGCCGTCATCGGGTAACCTCTGGAGGAGGACACTTGCGCCCCTCTGAGCATGATGGACCCTCCTGGGGCGCAGGTTTCGGGCGACTTGCTTATGGCGCCTCCGCCTCCGCTCCCTTCGCTGTACATCCTCAAAACCACCTGCTGCTGCTGCTGTTTTTGCCACAGGAGGTAGTCCATACCGTCGGGATACACCCCGGCCTTCATCGCCTCACAGTTGTGCCCTGGCAGCACCGTCCCTGAATAGGCCATGTTTCCCTGCGGAGCCACACTAGTGACGTAAGTCCCCCCTGAGGAGTTAGCGGTGCCCGGTTTGGACGGGCTGGGGTTCGGAGGTCCCGTCGATGCCCCGTTCTGACACACCTGCTGTAGAGCCTGGGCCTGGCAGTGCTGGTTGATCTGGT
This sequence comes from Sinocyclocheilus anshuiensis, assembly GCF_001515605.1. NCBI lineage: Eukaryota > Metazoa > Chordata > Actinopteri > Cypriniformes > Cyprinidae > Sinocyclocheilus > Sinocyclocheilus anshuiensis. The sequence continues at coordinate 245,947 of NW_015548231.1, read as the reverse complement.
AAATGATGCTCTGGATGGAGGGAAGATTCGACTGAGGAGGGAGGTTCAATCCTCGGCCCCCCGCAACAGGGATCATGGAGCCGGCCACAGTGACATTAGGGGGGACCGCCAGAGCGGTGGCCTCTGGCGGTTTGGGAGGCCCTGTGTGGTACACAATCTGTCCGTGGCAATGACCTAAAGTGCTGCTGTTGGGAGGCGGATAAGGAGCCACTGCTATCTGCGCCGGAGACAACTTAGTCCTCCTGCCCTCTGAGTTTTTGAGGACGCCCTTTGTGGAGGGTGCGAAAGATGACGAGGAAGATGAGGATGACGACAATGAGACTTTGACCATCGCTAACAGACCCTGGTAGCCCCCTGTGTGGAGGTGTGGGTAGGGGCTGTAGCGCTGTCCAGTGGTGTCGTATCCGTTCACAGTCCGGTTAAGGTGCTTGTGTTGGGGTACCCTGATGTTGGTGGGGAAGATCTTGATGGACAGAGGGCTGTTGGCCGTCTTCTGCGCGTAGGCATCCAGCTCTGCTGCGCTGGGGTAGCGCGGGGAAGGCATGGGGACAGTCAGCTCACCTGCAAGAAAAAAAAAATAGGTAAGAAAACCATGAGTCAGAGTTACGGCCCACAACCTATTTGTCATTTGGAGCTTGAAAGCTACCGGTCACCATCTAATTCATCAGCAGCCAGCACATTCTTCTAAATAGACACTATTCTACATTCCGTACTTGTGTGCACATCCCCATCCATTTTAATAGAGACAAGTGTGCTAAGCCTCAATGAGTCAGTCTGAATGACTACAAAAATGTCAGCTAAGAACAAAAATTGAATGGTACAAACCATAGACGCGTAATTCACAAATAATGTGAATATTGACAGTTTTAAATTCACCCTGTCTATAGAAACTATTTTATTCCTCACCCAGTCCTCTCTCTCTCACTCTACATTCCAGTGGAGGTTCATCCCTGGATAAATAGCTCTTTTTTAACTCGAAATCAGGCACCTAAGGCATTATTAAACCAGCGCTTTGTGAAATTAATTTGGTCTCTCTATTGTTCAAAATTGGGTTACCCTTGGAGACGGAAAGGAGAGCGAGCAGGAAGTAAGGAGGATAAAATACTTGTTTAATTGCACTGACACATTTGAGATTTATAAGTAGCACCAGTAGGTCTTAGCCTTGGCCAGGCCAATTTCTCAATTATTCAATCAGACCATCTCCAAATGAAGAGACAGACCTACATTACCCCTCCCATGAGCCCCTGAAAACTCCACCCACTGGGAAACCATAACCGGGTTTTTTTCAGCCTGTACAGAGAAACTGTGAGACAAAATGTACTGCAAGAGCTTTGTCATAAAACATGATTGAGACATCCATTAAAAACTGCGCTGCGAAACGGACTCACTCCTATTAAAACGCAAAGACGTACATGTTGGGCAGGGCAGGAAATTATAAAAAAAACCCAATAAGCCTTAATGTCTCCGACAGCAAGACAAAGTGTCCTTGTAGTTGGACTCTGTTTTGGCTTGATCGGGGTTTCAAATCAGGCCTGTTCAGAGAAACCCGGGGCTTTTGGGATTCTGAGAAAAACGACTTGGGGAAACAAGGAGAAAGAGCTGCGAGAGGCAGCACAGAGGATGAGCGGAGGTGAAGGGCTGTGGTGAGATTGGATTTAAACGACATTATTCAGGCAATTTCATGGCTACTTAGTTCAGTGCTACAAAAAAGGCAGAGGGGGAGCGGGCAAAGCACTCAATTTACAAGTGATAAATCAACTGCCACAAATGACTACCAACTCTCTCAAAAATTATATTTTAAGGAAAGTGTGCATATTTTCTGCTTGTTTTTATCATTCTGACTAAAATTAAACTGCCACAAATGACAGTGTCAGCAAATGTCAGAGTGGTTTTCCAGAACTCCGGGATCTAGCTGTGAGGAAGTTGTCACATTTCTGATTGTCACACATCCTTTCCTCTCTAGCTTCCATTAAGCTGACACAGGTCAATCACTCAAGCAGCTAAATCCACATCATCCATTGCTCTAAGCCCTTAAAATCTAATAGCGCATGGTAAAAAAAAAAACGTGATGTGGTTGCAGTCAAGAAAACAAACGTTTAGCAATTAATGTTTTTGAAACAAGTCACAACATACACTGTCAAATCTGCAGAAGCAGCTGAGAAATTATTACATTTTGTTTTCAAAATAGTTTCAAAATCATTAGAATTAGGGATGCACCGATACTGAGCTTCTGTACTCGTACTCGTACTCGTTAAAATGCCCCGATACCACACAACATGTGATAAGTGCCATATTCAGACAAAGAAACACTGACAACAGACAGCAGAATTGAGTTATTAGAGATTAAGGATGTCTACGAAGTATATGTATGCAATGAATATAATGTTAAACATTCAGTATTAACGCCTGTATAGTTGATGTGTGCGAGCTGATAAGCAAATCATGCTGAGTGGATTGAGCGTAAGGCAGCGCAGATTCGCGAGTTTGTCGAGTGAATATACCTTTCTCACAGACATCACTGGAAAGTTTGTAGTTTGGTCGGATATGTCCTAAACAAGTAAAACAATGCACAAGTTACTTAACGGTAGGGGGAGAGAAGCGTGCGCAAATCTGTTGTGTGATCTTTGATGTTCACTCACTTAGCACACGCATCATTTGGATCAAAACTAAATCCTAAAAATAAGACCATTTATAGGGGCATTCACTAGAAACAATTTATTTTTAACCTTAGGCATACACGACTTTCTGGCGAAAGTGAATCTAGCAGACTGTGAAATGCGCTAGGCTGTACTACTGTCCTCTCATTCTGCATCAGTACAAATACCTGTGCGCGTTGCGCGTGTTTTGCTTGCTTGAGTGTTTCTGCATTATATGAGTGGCTTTGGAATATAAAT